>NW_016691690.1:0-4168 GCF_001604755.1 Lepidothrix coronata | reverse complement strand
CTGGCTTTATTTTTTTTCTTTTCGTTCTTTTTTTTTTTTTTTTTTCCTGTTCTCCCGGTTTTGGGCTGGCCGTCAGTCGCGCCCGTTACCCGCTCTCGGCGGCGGGCTCCAGGCGCGCAAATCGCGCCACTCACCCAGAGCCCCCCGGGGACACGGCTTTGCAGAGTGGCAGCTGCGCAGGGCTTTACCTACCGAGTGGCCCGGTCGCCCCCCTCCCTGCGTGGGGGGCTCTTGCCGAGGTGGTGCCGCGGGAGGATGGATACCTGTCCCCACCTCGGTCACGCTGCCTCCCTCCCGTGGGGCTGAAGCCCGTGAGGCCCCGTTCACACGCTGCCACCGCCGAGCTGGAGGTGCCGGTCATGGGCTGGTGGCGACCGTGCGGAGTCGTGGGGCCGGGGTCGGACCGATGGCCCCCCTCGGGCAGTCACAGCCCGCCCTCCAAGAAGGCAGAGCCGGCGCGGATCCCACTCTGGTGGCGACAGCGGTTGCTTGGCCCCGCCTGGCTCCGCGGCGGCGGGAGCGACCCGCACTGCCCCCTGTACTTCGGGGCAGGCGGGGTTAGAGTGGTCACAGAAAAGGATAAAGCGACCAAACAAGCTACCCTCGACCCCGATCGACCAGAGGAACATTTGTCGAGTATCGCCAGTCTTCTGGCTCCCCGCACAGGGGCGCGGAGCATCAGCTCAGCTCTGCCCTTTCCAGCCCCGCGGATCTGCCCGACACAAGCGGAGTCGAGCTCGAGAAAAGCGGCCTCAAAAGCGTTTTTTAGTTAAAAAATACCAAAACCGAAGTACACACACAAACAAAAAAACAGCATAAAAGAATCCCTTGCCGCTAAAAATTTGCAAGAGAAAGTTTATTGTATTTCCTCTCTTTTCTTTTCTGAGAAGTAGATGTGGGCGCCCGGAGAAATTAACTCCAAAAGGGGTTTGCATTTAGAAAACTTCGGATTTAGCAATCAATTATTCCGGCATTGTATGGAGTTCCGAAGGTGTAAATCCTTCCAGGTTTCTGGATTATTGACTGTTACGCTCTATCGGGTGCCTAATATCCAGACCTACAGATGCGTAATACGCGTACCAAAGCAGGCATTTAGCAAGGTAAATTATACGCCCCGAAAAAGCGTATTAGCGCCAGTGCGCCGTGAGCTGGTCCCCTGTCCTCACTCCTTGTCTTAAACGGCGCTGTGAAAGCCCCCCCATCATACTCGCACACCCCCCACAACCCCGTCCGCGGCGGCGGGGAAAGACGGGCTGCGAACCTGCCCCGCGCCCCGCCAGCCTCTGCCACCCCCCTCGCTCCGCAACGGAGCATTATTGAAACAAACAAACAAACAAAAGTTCCCGCAACGTGACTTATAGAAAAAAAAACCAAACCAACAACAAACCCTTCCCTGGGCTCAGATGTCAACTATTTTCACAAGGAAGTTATTTCCCTCCAAAAATGCTAATGAACCTCGTCAGATAAAAAAAGGTTCTTTTATTTTATAGCTACAAACAACTGTACAGGTATGTAAAGATCGGTATCTTGCTGGTTTGGGAAGGCACACGCGGATGAGCGCGCAGGTACTAAAAACAAAGGAAGGAGAGGGCAGCGGGAAGCACAGAAAATAACCCAAAGGAGATATATATCCGTGTCTGCGCTTTATTTTGACCTTTGCGAGGCGAGGCACGCCGATCCGACGGCCAGGGACTCTCGCACGCCGCCGGGGTTCCAAGTGCGGGAAGGCACCGTCCGGAAACAAAAGAAGGGAGCCGAGCTAGGACACGGCCCCGGGGCGCCAGCGGTGGGGACCCCTCGCCCCCCGGCAAGAAGCTGGAAGGGGCGCGCTCCCGGCGCCGCTCCGCGGCCGCAGCTCCGATCGGGGGGCGGTGGGGGCTCCGCGGACCAGCGGGACTGTGGATTGGGATGTGGATTGAGATGTGGATTAGGAGGCAGACGGCGCTGCCCGCTCACACGCCCGGCGCGGGGGGCTGCGCAGCAGGCGGCCCGGATAGGCCTTCCCGAGAGCCGAGAGGTGGGCGAGGGGGTGCGAGCCCGTTGTTTAACCACTCTCCCCGCCCGCTTGTCCAAATAGATATTTTGCAAATTCCCCATTTCGTTGTGGCTTTTTCTCTCCCTCTCTGCGGCCTCCATTGTTCCAGGTTCACACCACCACCGCCGATAAGGGGAAAGAAAGCCCCCGGAAAAAAAAAAAAAAAAAAAAAAAAAAAAAACCCCCAAATGAACCAAACCAAACCAATTAAAAAAAAAAACCAAACAAAACAAAACCCAAACAAAAAATACCCACCAACTCCCCCCTCCCAAAAAAAAAAAAAAAAAACCAAACCAAAATAAAAAGCCCTCCACTACCCAACATTTTGATTTACGACCTAATCAAAACATTATATCTTTGGTCAAGTGGCGCAGAAAAATGATGACCCTCAAAGCTTCAGCTAGGGGGAGAAAGAGAAATTCAGATTACTCTCGGAGTGATTTATGTCCTCTCTGAGCGGTCACGTTGATTTTTCATCGTTTGAGCCATTACACAGTAGAGTGGAAAACTCTGATCCAATATTTTTCTGGTCCAGCATCGGTATATGTTATTCTTCTAAACGTATATGCGTATACTATATATTATATATTTAATATTACTACACACACACATATTCTAAATATATATATAGCGGCATTTTATATATATATTTATAAGAGAGGACTATAAATAACCAATGACACGGAGAAGAAACGAGAGCCGAAAAGAGCTTGTAGAATACCGTGCCGATACCCGCAGCGATCCACTCGCTGATTTCCAAGCCCGTCCCGCCGAGAGGATTTGGGCAGAAAAGCTCCCTCGTTTCTCCGGCTTCCCTGACCCCCGAGGGGGGCTTCCAGGCTGCCAGTACTTCGCCGCCGTCACCCTCAGACCTTTTGCCCACAGCCCAGCCAAGAGGAGGAGGAGAAGAAAGAGGAGGAAGGGGACATTTTTGGAAGCCCCTGGCACTCACCCGGGTGAGGTGTTGACACGGTGCGGAAAAACCGAGGGGAGCGGCGCTGGGTCAGGGCGGCGGCAAGGCCGGACAAGCCGGGGGGGGGCCTCCCGCCTTCCCTCCCCACACCCCAAGGACGGAGGTTCTTTCTCTCCTCTGACCCCCTGGCAAGAACACACAGAGGAAAAGAAAACAGAAAGGTGTAAATACTAAAATAATTTTAAAAACCCCAACCACACAACAAAATAAGGTAGACAAAAAAAAAATCTATTAAAAAAGTTTTGAAGAAGGAAAAAAGGGGGGGAGGAAAATAAAAATTAAAGGAGTTAAGTGAAAATAAAAAATGAGGGGGAAAAAAAGTGGAGTCTGGGGTCTGCCCACACTGCAAATGGTCCCGCGGGTGAATACCCTGATTTCGTGTGGGGGAAGCATTTTCCTCGTGGGAAAGCGCAGGGCGCTGACCTCTTCTCTCCCCCTTCTGCTCCTCTCCCCCTCTAACCGCTGAGGGGGGAAGGAACCCCCTCCACCGTGTCCGCCCACCCCCGGGCTACCTCAGCGGCTCCTCCCGACCTCACAAAAGCGCGCAACGAGCGCGCAAAGGCCGCTCAAGGAGGAAGCTCGCCCTCACCGCGGTGAGTTTCTTTCCTGCCGTCCCCTGCACCCCTCGCCAGTTTACGCGCCTGCAGAATTTCATAGTGTGTCGATATTCCCGCCGGGTCCTGCGGCTGCCCACCCTCCCGGCAGCCCCTCCTCGCCCGCCCGGGGTGTGAGCCGATGGGAGGGCCGAGCAGCAATTCATCTTGATTTGTTTCAATTGTCCAGCGATGGCAAAGTTATAATCCTGTATAATTTCACGAACAAGCAGGTTGAGAATGAATGGGTCAATATTATTTAAAACAAAACACACGAGAGCACGACCTTTCCCTTCAACGACGTGTTGCAGCACGAAGTTGCAGGAAACTCGGGGCTAACCTCTCACCCCCCGCGCTCCGCGGGGTTGCGGTTATTTGGGCTGCTCTTTGTTTCTCTTCATGTCTGAAAGGGGGATTTGGAAATAGAAATGTAATATTACATGAAGGATCTCCCCGCTGAAGGAAGAAGGTGAGTGCAAGGGGCGGCAAAGGGGATGGATTATTTTGAACAGGAGCAGTTTGTTTGCAAATTAGCTGCCTTTTTTTTCCTTTTTTTTTTTTTTTTTT
>NW_016691689.1:2705-4171 GCF_001604755.1 Lepidothrix coronata | reverse complement strand
CCCCCTTACCCGCCACCAGCACTTTGGCCGCCCGGCTGACGACGGCGCCGAGGTCCCCCAGGGCCGCCTGGCACTGGTAAATCCCTTCGTCCGGTTTGTGGTGCCGCGAGTGGACGACGTTCCGGATCACCAGGGAGCCGTTGGGAAGCTGCTGGAGCCGCTCGTCGGCTCCCGGCCGCAGGAAGACGGAATCCTTCTTCCAGCGGATCTCGGGAATTCCCAGGGCGGAGCCGGCGGCGCAGTGGAGGGCGACGGAGCCGCCGCGGACGGCGACGGAGTCCGAGGGTTCCGTCAGGAAGCGGAGGGAGGCGAAGGGGGGGGAGAAGGGGAGGATTCCCACAAAATTCCCACGAAATTCCCCCGAAAGTTCCTACAGGATTCCCCAAAAATTCCTACGGAATTCTCAAAAAATTCCCACCAAAATTCCTACAGAATTCTCAAAAAATTCCCACGAAATTCTCGCAGAAATTCCCATAAAATTCCCACAAAATTTGCAAAAAATTCCCATTAAATTCCCAGAGAAATTCCCACAAAATTCCCACAAAATTCTCACAGAAATTCCAATAAAATCCCCACAGGAATTCCCATAAAATTCCCCAAAACGTTCCTACAGAATTCCCCAAAAATTCCCACAAAATTCCCACAAAATTTCCATCAGAAATTCCAATAAAATTCCTACAGAAATTCCCATAAAATTCCAAAAAAATTCCAACAAAAATCCACATAAAATTCCCACAGAAATTCCCACAAAATTTCCAGAAAATTCTCACAAAATTCCCAGAAAATTCCTACAGAATTCTCAAAAAATTCCCACAGAAATTCCCATAAAATTCCAAAAAATGCCCACAAAAATTGCCACAAAAATCCCACAAAATTCCCCCAGAATTACCAAAAAATTCCCACAAAAATCCCACAAAATTCCCCAGAAATTCCCCCAAACTTCCCACAAAATTCTCACAGAAATTCCCATGAAATTCCCACACAAACTCCCACAAAATTCCCACAAAATTCCCTCAAAATTCAAAAAAAATCCCACAAAATTCCAACAAAATTCCCACAAAATTCCCATAGAAATTCCCACAGAAATTCCACAAAATTCTCACAGAAATTCCCATGAAATGCCAACAAAATTCCCATAAAATTTCCCACAGAAATTCAAAAAAAATTCCCAGAAAATTCCCAGAAAATTCCCACAGAAATTCCCCCAGACATAAAGAAAAAATTCCCACAGAATTCCCATAAAATTCCAAAAAAATTCCCACAAAAATTCCTACCAAATTTCCGTCAGAAATTCCAATAAAATTCCCACTGAAATTCCCATAAAATTCCAAAAAAATTCCAACAAAAATTCACATAAAATTCCAAAAAAATTCCCACAGAAATTCCACAAAATTCTCACAGAAATTCCCATAAAATTCCCACAAAATTCCTACAGAATTCTCAAAAAATTCCCACAAAAATTCCCA
>NW_016691689.1:0-1210 GCF_001604755.1 Lepidothrix coronata | reverse complement strand
CTGAATTCCCACAAAAATTAGCACAAAATTCCCACAAAATTTCCCCCCGAAATAAAGAAAAAATTCCCACAGAATTCCCATAAAATTCTCACGGGAATTCCCACAAAATTCCAACAAAATTCCCACAAAATTCCCACAAAAATTCCAACAAAATTTCCGTCAGAAATTCCAATAAAATTCCCACAAAAATTCCCATAAAATTCCAAAAAATTCCCACAAAAATTCCCACAAAAATCCCACAAAATTCCCCAAAAATTCCCCAAAACTTCCCACAAAATTCTCACAGAAATTCCCATGAAATTCCCACAAAATTCTCACAAAAATTCCCACAGAAATTCCCACAAAATTCCCACACAAGCTCCCACAAAAGTCCCACAAAATTCCCTCAAAATTCAAAAAAAAATCCCACAAAATTCCAACAAAATTCCCACAAAATTCCCATAAAATTCCCACAGAAATTCCACAAAATTCTCACAGAAATTCCCATGAAATTCCAACAAAATTCCCATAAAATTTCCCACAGAAATTAAAAAAAAAATCCCATAAAATTCCCAGAAAATTCCCACAAAATTCTCACAGAAATTCCCATGAAATTCCCACAAAACTTCCAGAAAATTCCCACAAAATTCCTAAAAAATTCCCACAAAATTCTCACAGAAATTCCAAAAAATTCCCACAGAAATTCCCATAAAACTCCCATAGAAATTCCCACAAAAATCCCACAAAATTCCCACAGAAATTCCCACCAAAATCCCACAAAATTCCCATAGAAATTCCCACAGAAATTCCCACAAAGTTCCCACAAAATTCCCATAAAATTCCCATAAAATTCCCACAAATTTACCACAAATTTCCCACAAAATTCCCACAGAAATTCCCATGAAATTCAAAAAAATTCCCACAGAAATTCCCACAAAAGTCCCACAAAATTCCCACAAAAATCCCACAAATTTCCCACAAAAATCCCACAAAATTGCAACAAAATTCCCACAGAAATTCCCATTAAATTCCCACAAAATTCCCATGAAATTCCCACAGAATTTCCACAGATTTCCAACAAAATTACCACAAAATTCCCATGAAATTCTCACAAAATTCCCACAAAAGTCCCACAAAATTCCCACAAAAGTCCCACAAAATTCCCACAAAAGTCCCACAAAATTCCCACAAAAATTCCACAAAATTCTCCCAGAAATTCCCACAAAATTCC
>NW_016691688.1:0-4171 GCF_001604755.1 Lepidothrix coronata | reverse complement strand
AAAGAAGAGAACTGAACTTCATGTCTTGTAGAAGATTTGGCTCTAGTTTTGAGAAAAGCTTCATGCTTCCTATTATTTTATTCAGTCATCCCTACCATGAGATTACTTTGCCTCAGGGTGATGGCTTGTAGAATTTACTCAAGCATTACTTCTTATCAAAACTTTGACCAACAACTTGGTGATCACTGGAGTCCCTAAGCACAGACCTTACAGGGAACTTACAGGCTCATTTAAAATGCAAATTACTGCTAATTAGGCAAACAAGCTACCAGTAAAGCAGATATGGCAAGTGAGTTGGCATCAGGTAAAGTAAAAGTGATAATTAATAAACTGGTAATTTGCACGGGTCATTGGTTTGGCTGTGCTTGATCAATAGCTGCTGTCTGTGCATTTTGGTTGAAGACACACCATTTCACCAACTTTTGGCACCAAGAGAAAAGGGCACTTATGTGGAAAACACACTGCCCAGGCTAAAAAGTTGTGCTAGACCACATCTCTCCTACCAATATCAATATCTTCCAACAGAGGTAGGTCTCTCCCAGTGTAGGGAGCAACTGCATAGGTATGGGGACCAGTATTTTAGACTAAATCATCTTTAAAGAGCTTAATGTTAGTTTTCAATCCTCTCACTGCTTTTTTCCCTGCTACCCTGCCAGATATTACTGCAGATCAGATTTTGCAATTACAGAGTAACTGCATCCTAATCCCGGGTTTTCCTGCTAATCAGAAACAATTCTTCTGTTTTTAGTTGTGTTACTTTAATTCATTTTGTCTTAACTCTTTAACTGCACTTAACAGAAGATAGATGCCTAAGGTTTTCACCCCTGTTCGTATGGGGAGAGCTTTTACACTGACCAGACGTCAACAGTAACTTTAATATTATGTTACAGAAATATTCTTTGAGCATCTTAAGCACATGATCCTTCGAGGTTCAGGAAACAGAAATTAAAGCCAGTAGCTCTGCTATAAAGACTTCTGCATCATCTGTTGAGTCCATTTTCCTTATTTAAAATAGAAAAAAGAAAAAAAAGAACAGTTAAGAAGATAGAAAATAAGTAGCTGAAAAACACACTGAAATAACACGCCCACTAAAATAATGAAGCCATAAACACAAGGAAAATTTGTGTTAAGGCTACAAAAATACTTTACCTCAGTTCCCTTGGGGCTGGTCTTTACAAGACACATGGCCCTTTTCACTTTATGAGAAGAATCCAAGACGCTCAGCTGGATTTCCAAGGCTGGGCAGTACTTTAAGAAAATATTGTAAGACTGCTGTGTCTGGTCTAACCCAGGACTCTGAGCCTGTGTTCAAAAGAGCTTTATAAGCAAATGCTGGAGCAGAGGCTTGACTTGAAGTGTATCTGTCATCAGCTGATGGTGCCCCCTGGTCCATTAGCTGGTGCATTATAGAGCTGATCCCTTAATGAGGGAAAATCCCAGAGCAGTCCTTATAAAACTCAAATTTTGAGCATCTCAACTCTGCAACTGTTTTTTGAGACTGAACAAAAGCAAAACTCATAAAGCCATAATTTGTTTATCCTTTCTCGGATACTGTGTCACTGTTTCATGCTTTGCAAATATGTTCCTACCACAGAATGTTTAGGGTTGGAAAGGACCTTAAAGATCATCTGTAAAGAAGTCTCCATCTTTACCATCTCTTTGCTTTACATTTTCCAAGGAACACAAGAAGTCCCTCTCTTGCTCCCACACACTGATGAGGTGATGCAAAACTTTGTATCCGCTGAAGCTGGAGTGATATAGTCTTAATGGCTGGACAAAGATAGCTCTGTCTTAGTAATTTTTATGCTATTGTTGTTTTCTAGGTCTTAGAAGTCCTTCCCTGTGTCAGAGAAAATTAGTATTTCCTGTTACTGAAGTCAATGAAACTATTCATGTGAGCAAATACTGCTGATTATGAAAAGCAATTGTATATTTTAACGATTATGGCCATATTTTGACCAGAAGTATTTTGACATCCCAGCGAGGGCCAGATTTTCAGCGGGGTTTGGAACTCGGTGCCTTTGATTCTAAATCTTGTGGCCAGGTTTTTTACTGAGATGAACACCCAAAGAGCACTTGGTGAGCTGAGCTCTGTGTGCTGAGAAGGGAAAGGAGGCCGCAGGAAAATCCATCTCCCTGCCTTTGGCAGCCTGGCAGGGGCTGATGGTGTGATTCCTCCCCAGGCTCCCACCAGCAGGACGAGGGGTAGGGATGTTCTGCAGTATGTGAGAGCCACACACAGTTTTGTCTTTCAGGATGGCTAAGTAATGACTGCATTACGTGGGTGGCATAAATTTGGAATGTTTTGAGGGAAGTATCTCTTTCTTCGTGTGCCACATTAGACAGGACTGTAGCATTATCTGATAAAGCAAATCTCAGCATCTCTTTGAACAAAATGCTTCTGTGGCGGGCTCTTTGCAGATACATAAAGCTAGACTTGTGTTTCAAACCATGAAGAGGGGGCTGGACATAGCTGTAGAGGTGCTACAGCAATGATTTCACAAGACTTCAGTCTTCCCTTCAGTGTGACATTCAGGATGTGATGTACCAACAACATCCCTGTCTTCCCACTGAAAATGTTTCACCTTTTTATGACCTCATGGCAGGAAAGAATAATTTTTTACTGATTTTAACCATGGCAGTGGTGCTCAGAGATTAAAAATGACAGTTGTTTTGCCTTTCTAATCATCTTTTAACAATGCAGCCAAGCCTTTACTAAGTTGAACTGAAATTATTATCTTTTATTATATTACGATCACATAAGAGAGGAGAAAAATGTTCTTATTTAGTCAGTGGGCATTAGTGGTAGTATTGAATATATAATATTATGAAAAGACATTTATAACCTCTTAAATTTGCTCTTTCTATATCTGATCTGGCATTTGCTGCCTCTATGCTGGTGTCCATATGTGTGTGCTATAGATCGGTGTGCGTGTGTTGTAGGGAAGGAGGAAGAGGGCTGACCAGCTAAATCCATCAGAAACAAATATCATGCAACACCAATCTGCTTCAATGCTTTTCTCAGTGCCCAGAAACTCTAATTTCCATCAGGGTCTCTGAGTTCTGCTACATTTTTCCAGAGCTCCATTTCCACCCTGCAAAAGGGGTGGAAGTAACTAGAAATGTACTAGAAACATCGTGGGGTTTGAGTTAAATTTTCTTTAAAGTTTCTATTTGTTCTGGTTTTGTTCTGGTGGTTTTTTTTTTTTTCCTTATTTGGCTTTTTTTTTCTTTTTTTTGTTTTTTTGTTCTGTTTTTTGGTTGGTGATTTGATTTGTTTTTCCATAGGTTAAGTAAGATGGGAGGAGTTTTGTTGCAGATATAGGCAAGTGTCCTTTGCAAACACACAAGTAAGAGTGTTTTACAGCAGCAGGTAAGGGGATCTGTTGCTTGACACTGCAGAGGGTTATCCAGTATCACAGGGGTCAAGGGCTGTGTGTCCAGCTTGTAAAGTTTCTCATCTGCTCTTTCTCACTGGAGGGGGAGGGAACTGGTGTTCATTGCCCCTTCTACACTCCAGGATTTCTGCTGGAAATTTAAAAGATGCACCTTCTCTTCTCCTGCAACAAAGCTCAATGCACTTGTTAAATCCTATCTCAGAGATGTCTTCTACAACAAATAAATTAATTTTAAAATCCCTATTTTAAATGAAAGTCCTTTCCTAACAAACAGCATTGGCTGCCTTTTCTTCACCGTTGTTTGGCTCTGATATTTTTCTACTCAAACTAATGTGTAAAACCCCAAAAAATATCATATTTTTGTCAGTTCTTTGACTTGCTGTTCACTGATCTGCAGCTTTCTTCATAACACCTGAAGATCATTTAAAACCTTGATAATTTTCAGTAGGTGCAGGAAATGTCAGCTGTCAGCATCTGTTGCTCTGTTATGTATAAATACCTCATTTCTGGTCATACAAAACTCCTAACAGTTTTTTTTTTTTTTTATGTAAGACACAGATGAAATCATGGAATCACAGAATCATCAAGGTTGAAAAAGACCTTTAAGGTCATGGAGTCCAGCCATCAACCCAGCACCACCACAATGTTCACCATTAAACCACAGCCCCAGGTGTCATCTCCACACATCTTTTAAAAACTCCAGGGATGATGATTCCAACACTTCTCTGGGCAGCCTGCTCTATTTCAACCCTTTCCATGAAAAAGATTTTCCT
>NW_016691687.1:0-4172 GCF_001604755.1 Lepidothrix coronata | reverse complement strand
CTATTCTGCTTTCTTCTCCTGGGAATGTTCCATGGAAAGAACGATGCAAACAAAGTTTGAACACTGGGAGCTATTGATACCTGCTGCTCAGTGTGGTTTCTGAGGAAAGCGAGGAAATCTGAAGAATTTTTCCAGTTTCCAGTGGAATTTTTATGCCTATCACAGCCCATCGCCACAGCAAGCACAAGAGACCCAAACTGCTTCTGATTTCTCTGCTATTCCACACATATTTCATGATGTGCCTCGGCTTTATTTTCTGCCTGCTGTGTTCTTGCCTGGGAAAGAAGCTTCACTTGAAATCACGGCAACCCTGGAAAGCCTTGGCCTTTTCAAGCTGACCACTTTCCATCGCACAGGAAAATAAATTCAAATGCACCGAGGCAGCCAAAGCCATTTATCAGGCTAAGTAGGAACCGTAAATTCATGCTAACTGGAATCTGATGGAAACCAATTGGGATCCTCCTACTCCTCCAGGCTCAGGTCTGGCAGGAAAGTCAAACATTTTATTGCCTTCTTTATGCCTTACAAGTCAGTGGAGCCAAGAAGGGACTGCTCCCTTTGAAGGGATGCTTGTGGGGTTGCAGGGGAGACTGGCTGACTTGAGTTCAAGCTCAGCAGACAAACGTGAAACCCCCCCAAAACAGAGATTAGACCTCTCCATTCTTGGCAAATATATCACATTTAACAAACATCCTCTTTTCAATACATCCATTATTTGAATTAGCACATGGCAGATTATGTTAACAAGCTTAATTTGTCATAGAATCATAGAACGGTTTGGGTTGGAAGGGACCTTGAAACTCATCTCATTCCACCCCCTGCCACGGGCAGGGACATCTTCCATTAGACCAGGTTGTTCCAAGCCCCATCCAACCTCAACACCTTCACAGGGAAGAATTTCTTCCCAATATCCCATCTAACCCTGCCCTCTGTCAGTTTAAAGCCATTCCCCCTTGTCCTGGCACTCCAGGCCTTTGTTCAGCATCCCTCCCCAGCTCTCTTGGAGCCCCTTTAGGCACTGGAAGGGACTCTAAGGTCTCCCTGGACCTTCTCTTTTCCAGGCTGAACACCCCCAGCTCTCTCAGCCTGTCTCCAGAGCAGAGAGGCTCCATCTCTCAAGGAAATATAATTATACTGCCTCCTTCAGGAGTGAACATAAGCAGTGTTTGGCTTTTGTGCCATTTCAATACTCCCCAGAGAAGGGAAAAACCATATTAAAAGTTGGTCTTAACTAAGCTGGCAGAATTTTACACCCAGAACAACTACAAAGAGACACTGCAAAAAAAAAAAAAAAAAAACAACAAAAAACCAACCCAGGCACAATTTAAGGAAGTTACTGAAATTTTACTTCTGGACACCCATTAAGGATGGGGGGGACACATGTCACCTAAGCACACTCTGCCTTATTCCTGTGACCATAAAGTAAAGAAAAACCAGGCAGTAACTGACATCCTGTCCAAAACCATCCCCCCCAGAACAACAAACCAATTCCTAAATCTAACACCCTTGCTCTGATTAGAAATTCAAGCTTCTGTAGCTGTCACGGGTATTTAAACGAAACACAAAAATATGGAAAAAATGAGTAATCCTATTTGGAGAGAGTAAAATCCAGCCTGCAGAGGATTAATTCTAGTCCAACAGCTCTGCAGCTTGACAGTATTTTCCAGATCAATAGCAGTGCTGTTTGATTACAGAGATTTGTTATAATACACACATCCCCTCCCCTCCAATTGTCATTTCAGTGATGTTCATCTTTAAGTGCCCAACACCCCGATCAGGATCATTCCTGGCATGGGAAGCTGTGCTGATGGAGCTCCACTGCAGCTCTCAGGCACCTTTCTACAATTTTGGAAAACCCAATTACCTGCCTAGATCTGATGCTTTTGCCCAAGTCCTTGCAGGGCCATCCTCTTTAGCACGTGTTTATGGTGCAGACAAGCTGTGGAAGCAGAAATCCTCCCTTTTGCAGGTGAGAAAATGGGCCTTGAGAGCTGTGTCCTAGATCAGACACCCTACTCCAGGCTCCGAGTACTCCCTACCACCTCCCATATGGAAGATATTGAACAGTTAAGAAAGCACAGCTTAAAGCTTATCAAAGCAGGACTCTTCAGCTGAACTTGTGTTTTGGGCCTTGTCCCAGAAAGGACAATCAAAATGTGAGCAAGAAAATGTAAGTGATGGATCCCAAGCCCTTTCCCCACAGCAGGGTCATCGTGTACCCAGTTTTCTTCCAGCACTTCCCTCCATCGGTGACTTCCCTGCTACAGCCTCTGGCTTTTCCTTCTTTATCTTGGGCTCCTTTAACAGAAGCCTCTTCCCCCAATTTCATCCCAAGTTTCCCTCCCCTCCAGTCCCTGGGACTGCTCATCTCTGAGGGCTGCTGGGGCTCTGCTCCTTGCCTGGTCCTTCAGAAGAGGAAGGTGGTACCTCCCCACCACACAGCCACCAAAAGAGGGGTCTTTCCTCATTAATTAGTTGTCACTAACCTTGATTAAAAATATCCCAATTTCTCACCCAAACGACAGCCTGCCCATAAGTTGCTCTAAAAAATAAAATCCTCAGCTGTTTTGTTCATTAAACCCACTAAAACCACCAGCCCAGGATTTTTAAGGAGGGCTTCCCAGCAGCATCCCAGTTTGTTGGCTTTGCAGGTTTAGCACTGAACAGGATTCCCTTCCTTCCAGCCTCAAAGAAGCACAACCCCAGTTTAAAACATGCTTTTTTAGAGAGTGGTTTTTTTTTTTTAAAATTCATTTTTCAACCATTGCTCTTTGCACAGCCCATCCTTGCCAGCTCCCTCTCCTGCTTTCCACTGACCCTTTGGACCTAATGCTGGGTTTGGGAAAGGATGGGGGGGGGGGGGGGGGTGAAAAAAAAAAAAAAAGGAAAAAGAAAAAAAAAGAAAGAACCCAGCACAGCCCTTTGCGCCTGGCCCGGCATTCCAGCGCTCCGCTCCCGGCTCCACCAAGTCTGATTTAGTAGCACTGCTGGGAGCTATTAGTTTACGAAAGAACCAGCACGCCCACCCAGGCACAGGCGGCTGCGAGAGGCTCCCCTTACACCGCTGCCATGTGCCTCCATCCTGCCCGGGGCTCTCGCAAAGGCTGTGGTTTGGCTCGGGGCAGGGAGCCAAGGGAAAACCAGCCTGGAAAACCAGCCGGGCGGCGAGCGAGGGGAGCGCAGAGGTCAGGAGGAGAGGGCTGGATATCGTCCACATCCCGGTGCTGCCGCAGGAGAAACGATTCATTAATGGGATGCTTATTAAGAGAGTTCAGCCTCCATCCAGACCTTCCTTTTTATCCTGCCCGTTGTTGCTCCTTGTTTCCATGGTCTGTAACCACTTCTTCCTTTTAATCTCTTTTCTAACCTCTTTTTTCGCTTCCTTTCTCCACACTCTGCTCCCACCACCTCCCAGCCTCTCACCTGTCTCCATCCCTTCCCCAACAGCACAGAGATTCCCCAGCATTCCCAACAGCTGATCCCGAAGATCAGCACACTCATCCCAGCTGCTCTAAGTCCACAGTATCGGCAGAGCAAGCTCAGCCACCTGCCCAGGTGTCTGCTACCTGTCCTTGCTACCTACCCAGAAATAAAGCATACATCAGCCTCCCAAAAACACACAGCCTGGTCTCCTAATACCTGCCAGCTCATTATCCCAAATGGTGAGAGTTAACTCCCCAAAACAAGATCAGCGCTGCGGTGGAAGAGCCGGGGGAAAGGAAAGGAGAAAACAAGCAGTGAAGCATCGCTTTGGAATCATCAGGGGTTTTGAGATTCTCCAACTGGCTTTTATTAGGATTGCATCCATATTTTGGTGCCTAAAGGGGAAAAAAAAATAAAGGGAAGGACTCATTTCCAGAGGTGCAGAGCAACCAGCAGGTTTCCTTCCGTGCCTCTGGAGCGCTTGGATGCAGCTCAAGGAGGAGCAGGCACAGTGAATGAGGACCTGAAATTTTATTACCTTCCTCTCCTGACGGAAGCAGAGCCTATTTGCAGATTTACAGCTCGTGTTAACAGGAAACTCACATTTACAAGTTTCCTGGAAAAAAAGGCAGCATTCCTGTCCTACGCGATGGCTCGGTGGGGACACTGACTCACGGGGGAGTTCTCGCCATGTAAAACATCCAGACAAAAAGATAAAGCTATGAAAAACAAAAAAAAAATAAAAAATT
>NW_016691686.1:0-4179 GCF_001604755.1 Lepidothrix coronata | reverse complement strand
CCTGTATCTAGACTGGAGTCTCAAAACTGCTGTAGATGCATTGTTCACCAACAATAAGGGCTGCTGTTCTGCTGTGCCTTGTCCAACCATTCCATCTGTGGCTTAGGGGACAAGTCATCAGAGAGGCTTTGCAGGTTGCTGCTGTGACAGTTGTGTACACTGCACCACTATCAGGCATGATGTCTATCAGGCCTGATCATGCCATGACAAATTTCTGTAGCTGCAGCAGTGCTCCTGCTAAAAGTAACCATAGTGTGGAATTTGGTTGTGGAAGGATTCACGTAACTATGGGGCTTGGCACTTCTTGCAGTCTGCTCAATGTAGTGTATTAAGTGTACCTGGTTTCCAAGCTCATCTCTGACTCCTGGAGTAGGAAGCTTACGAAAGAAAACTTATACTGCATTTCCCAGGTGTGGCCTTTCTCTAGAGCAGACTGAGGGCAGCTGTGCTTTTTCCTGATCTCTGTCGCAGTGGTGAAGAGTAATTGCACTTTAATTTTCAGGACACTTTTTGAGGCATGTAACACATTCCAACCAGCTGTATCCCCATTTGTTCTCAAGCTTCTGGCTTGGGCAGCCTGATAGTTCATATTGATAACACATCCCAGGGCTGTCTGAGAAGGCCCCACATTCTCATGAGAGCAGAGGAGCCTTATCCCTACCAGCAAATGCTGTAGTGACAGATGCCCAAACATGGGCCATACCAGCACCCTGTTTTAATGAGTTACTCTTCTTCTTTTTTTTTTTTTTTCTTTTGTAGCAGTTGCAAATGCTTGAAGTTTTGCAAGGAATCGTGGTAAGCAGGCAATTTGAAGAAAAGCAATTGTTTGATAGCTGCACTAACCAGCACATACGATGCCTGGTTTATGGCACCAAACTGAGATGGCAGATGTTGCCTGAAAACTTGTATTGCTGTGTTTACAGTATTTTCCATTCTCTCTTCCAGGTTTCTCATTTCTGTGATGTCCTGAGGAGAAGTTAGTGATGCTGAGAAGTACAAACAAACTGAACCTTCCCTGATCTCCTCCAACCTTGAGATAAGGAAAATGGATGTAAAGCATGTAATAAACCTGGAGCTCATTAGACAATCCTTGACCAGCTGGCCTGGCTGCTTTCTGAATTGAGAGGAATACAGGTTTCAAAGTGGGATGACATTTAAGCCCTGTATGTGAAATTTTGTGGAATATTTCCCTAAGTGTGGGTAAATTTGTATGATAGCTGTTTTGAGGTAAATTTACACTGACCTCTGTAATTTACATAATCTGTCTAAAATCACTGAAGTAACGTAGTCCCTTTGGATCCTGAGGACTCTTTTGGAGTCCTTAGGAGAACATCATTTCAATAGATTTATAAAGCTACTTGTTTGACTGTGGTTTTCTGTTTATATTCACCAGCTGAGTACACCACTCAAACTCTCTGTTCTTCTGGTTTGCATATACGTGCACACATGTATGTGTGTTCTATTTTCATGCAATATCAGGTTTTTCAGATCTTGGTGGAGAATTTCCTGCAGCAATGACGAGAAAGTAAAATATGAAAACTATGTATAAAAAAAGTGATAATGGTAGGTTTGAAAACACTTGTGCCATTTTGGGAACACAGTAAAGAGTACTGGACAAGCTTCTGCATTTGCTGTAGCAAAAGGGAAAACAGCCTGGACAACATCAGTACTCAATGGCAGTTTTGATATCAATTTAGAAGGAGGAGACGCAATGATGGTGCTAGGCATTTGCTTTCTATGTGGTTGCACAGCAGGTCTGTGAGCATAAAAAAATCAGTGTACAAAGATGTTCCTTATTTCCAGCATTAGTATCAGATATGACTCATAATACTCCTTTTCTGGCAGCTTTTCAGAAGCACTGGTGAGGAGCATTGATGCAGAATGCACAGGCTCTGGGGTTCAGAAGACAGGACTCCAGGGCCAGCTTTTTGTCTGCTAAACGGAAACAGCGACTTTTTCTGTCTCCCACCATTTTTGACAGTTTATGCTGAAAGCCTTTCATGACAGAATCTGTTTTATATTACATATACCACTCTGGGCATCATGTGCAAGCTGGTGGAAAGACACTGATTCTGAAACTGTTCTTAATCAGTTTCTGCAGTGGCTGTCTTCTGCCATTATTTGGTAAAGGGCAGCAGGACAGGAGAAAGAGGAGCACAAGCAAGCTCTCTCTGTACAAGTTCTTCGTTCACAACATGAAGCACAATCTGAGCTGGGAACGCGGTTGCCATTGTCAAATACTGAACATGTGGCAAGTGGTAGAAAAAGATTTTTCATTTTCCTAGTGCCTGGTTTTGTTCTATATGCACGCCATACTCCTTCGACTCACTTTCCAAGTAGGAATTGGAGGTGAATGTTTATCATCTGTTTCTGGCTGATTACAAAGCATTAGTCTTTATCTTTTTCTTTTCATTTTAACAGCCATTCACCTAATATTCTTGCAGTCTTTCAGCTCAGTTTTTCTCTGCTTGGCTTGGTTCCCATTTGCATTTTAGAGGCATGCAGCAGCTGCAGCACTGATTTCTGATTAACAGTTTCATAAGAACTACGTAAGTTCTTGTTGGTCTTATTTGGCTTCACTTCATAAGTAGAGGAGTATTCACAGGTGTCACAAGTGCATCTGAATTTTGTGCCCTCTGCTATATTCTGCAAAGAACTGTGTGTCCCAGCAGATGGAGTAAGATAAACAGCGAATGCACAGCCATCGACACGTGCTGGTTCCCGTCACAGTTTGAATGCAAACTGGATGACACACTGCTAAAATATATATTCAGGTTTTAGTCAGCTGATTGGAAGGGCCAGATACTTATGTCTGGTTTGCAGTTAGTGCTAACTGGGACTGCAGGTGTCTCAGAAGTAAGCTATCAGTAACAGCCAGTCGGAAATCATATACTTCCCCAAGGCCTGTGAGCACCCTGTTGTCCTTCTACAAAGAGAGATAAATCAAGGAAGGATGTTAGTGGTTCATAGTGAGTTATTCAGTCTTTTGTTAATGAAAAGTTAATGGATTTTTCCATCATTCAGCACCTTTTCATGTAAAACAAAAACAACGTCACAGGGAAAATCCCTGTATTATTCAAATGCCCTTAATTCTGCAGAGCAATTTGCAAACATAAACAGCAAACCTTAGGTGGCCTACACAATCAAAAATACATGTCTCTTCAGATGCCAACAGCAGGAGTATGCCAAGAACTGAGTCAGAAATTACTTCAGGAAGTTTGTCTTCGAAAATAGGCGGGTTGTATTAGGATGCACGGTGAGCCTGGGGGAGTAAGAGGCCATCCATGTGCCGTGAATTTGGATGTCATTGTTGTGCTTTCTTAGGATTGCAGGTTGTGACAGGGCCCTTGCAAATGGCAGAGAAAAAATAATAAAAAAGAGAGCGAGGGATCTAATCTATATTTCTTATCTTTTTCTTTCTTTCTTCTTCTTTTTTTTTTTTTGTTTAATGCAGTTCCTGCTTCCATGAGTAAACTAGGAAAGCTGGTGGCTTTCCTGTTTGAAAATTCCCATATCTTCTGTAATATTGATGTACATGTGCTTTTCCTGCACTGGTAAATTGTTATCTCTGAAGAAGATAATTCTCCTTTTTTTCCCGTGATAAACCACTTCTTGTTTTCCCCTAGTGAATCTTTTTTACTATGTGCTGGGCTATATTCAGTGACTCAGATCATAAATGTATATGCTTGTATTTTAACTGTTAGCAACTATCTTGCAAATATCTTGAATTAAAAACTTGTTTAGATGTTTTTTACAGGGCCTCTGACATGAAGCAATAACGTATGGCTTTTGAATAAAATTGTGGAATAAAATGCCCATGAAAAAATGCTAGAAGGTGAAACTCGTACTGGGATTATGATATTGTACGTCAGTTGCTGATAAAACTGCATTGAAAATATAATTTGCAAGGTACATTTTTCATACTCATTCACAATCCTATCCCCAAAAAACAAAAAGAAAAAGAAACAACAAAAAAAACAAACAACTGCCGCCCCCAAAAAAACCCCTACATTGGAAATATGTACATTACTTAGTCTGTATATATACTTACATGTATATATTGATGCCTTAAGCCCCTAATGTTTTTTTTATTTTTCTAATATTTGTAAGACTGGTAAGAATTGTAGGTTTTAAAAGCAGAAACCCCTTTGTCCCCTTGTTCCTTTCCCTTGTTTACAC
>NW_016691685.1:0-4191 GCF_001604755.1 Lepidothrix coronata | reverse complement strand
CCCAGACCCTTGGGAATAATTAAACATGTTTGCATGGGTAGGGAGGCCAGGCTACCTGGCAGACAGGGGGGCTCTGAGCCTTAAAGACGTGTCCCTGCTTTGGCTCCCTTGTGCACACCTCCAGTACTGCACAGGGACTTGGCCATGTGGTTATACAGACATGAAAAATACAACCTCACTAAATTTTCACGATAAATTCATAAACATTTGGGCAATGCTGGGGTGTGTGAAGCCCAGATCAAAACACAAATGGGCTGTACCTTGCCTGAAGTCCCAAAGCAAAGGGATTTTTGTAAAGCTGGTGTGAGTCCAAGCTGGTCTAGTTCCAATGTTTGCTTGGTTCCAGTTCAGATTCATTCCTGAATTCAAACTGGTGAACTTCCAGGCCTTGGGTACATTTACAGGGGATGAACATGAACACACCTATGGCTTAACAGAGCCATAATTTCTCCCTGAATGCTTTATTATTTGAAAATCATAAATAAGGTGAAGTGAAAAGGACAAGCCCCTTTAATCTATGAGTGGTGTGCTAAATGATGGTGGTAAATCTGTGCCAGCTCTGTGGCAGGTGTAGCTGATTTGCACTCCCAAAATGACAGTGATTTTATCCTGCAAACCATACTGAAGGTGTAGAGATCAGCTTTTTGAGGGAAAAGAGCCAACCCTAACCTGACCAAGCTTGGACAGGAATAGTCAGCAAGGTGCTGCAGAGACTGGTTGTATTTTGTTATCCTGGTGAAGGAAATGCCCAACCTGCGCTGGCCGCGAACTTTGTCAGGCTCCGTTTTTTTCTCCTCTGTGTTTCTTATCGCTCCTCATCTCTTTATTGCCCTGCTTTGCATGCTTTATAGCCCAGTAGATAAGGCCATCTCAAGGCCAGCGTGTCCAGGTGTCCCTGAAAAAGCTCCCACCCCCAGCAGTTTGGAGGCCACCTTTGCCAACAGCCCCACGGGCAACCCCTCTCCCCTCCCAACACAGAGATGCTTGAAAGTTGTTTTCATAGAATCTTAGAATGGTTTGGGTTGGAAGGGATGTTAAAGATCATGTAGTTCCAACCCCCTGCTATGGGCAGGAGTATCTTCCACTAGATCAGGTTGCTCTTTCCAGCCTGGGCTATAATGCTTCCAGGGATGGGGCATCCACAACTTCTCTGGGCAACCTGTTCCAGTGCCTGACCACCCTTGCAGTGGAGATTTTGATGAGTTTTGGACAGCAATGTGTTGTCTTGAAACCCCCAGGGCTATGCAAGATGCTCAGGCTGCTGCTGCAGTGCAGTCAGTGCTTGAAACCATCCACGTTGTGTGTGTCTAACCAAAAAATGGTTAGACTGTGGGACACCTTGTTGGTGGTGTGGCTGTTATTTTAGCCTGGATTTCAACCACAATCAGGATGGAATAAAAATCAATAAATGCATGCAGGTTTAAGTATAAATAGCCCTTCTGTTTAGGGCCTTAATATTTATCATTTGGTGGAGTGCAGACCTTGCACACAACATTTTAGTGTGCTTTGTTTGCAAAGCACCCCAGGGTGGTTTTGCACAAAAGCTGCTGTATTGAACTTTCTCATGGTGTAGTATTAATTTGTACAAACTGCAAATTGATGCTGACCTGGTTGTTTCTGATGTGCACAAACATTCAAAGTTTAATTCATACACAGCCTGACCCTCCGAGAGCTTCGATGCTGTGGAAACCAGGGGGACCCTCTGGGAATTGTCAATCACAAAAATATCTTCTGTAAAGATTTATTCCCTCTGTCCGTCTCTTAATGGCTCTAGCTGAGATGTCTGAGCTGAAGAAAACTCTACCCTTTCAGCTTCTACTTGGAAAAAGCTGAAAATTCTGACTCATTCTCCTTAAAAAAAAAAAAAAAGGAATTAATGCTTTTCAGAAAGAATTTCTGTCCTTTCTTCAGTCCCACTAAAGTTTTCTGTAAGGCAATCACTGAATAATGATCAGGACCTTGTTGCTGTCATATTTACCAGATTGTGCATCTCAGCTTCAAACTGGGTGACCCGAGAAACTGAGGAAAAAGAAAAATGAGGAAAAATCTCATGAGGATGCTTATGTATTCACCTTCCATCCTGTTGCCTGCTGGGGACTGCCGGAGCATTGCATTTTTTGGATAGAGCACCATATTTTCTTGGCTGGAAACTCAAGTCCCTAGTATTTTTTTTCATGAAAATGAGAGCTGGAGAAGTCTTTTTGAATGAGATTGGTGTTTTATCACAAAAAAAAGTTCTGGTGTCCTGAGAGAAAGAGAAAATTGACGTATTAGTGGCAACATGGTATTCAACATGTGGTTGCAGATCTCTTCCCCTGTTCTGCCAGGGCTGAAGGAATGTCTGGGCTCAGAGAAAAGGAAACCTCAAAGACAGACTTTTTGAGGTGGCCAAGGTAGATGCTCCTTGCAGAGCTGAAAACACAGGAGACCAAATCACTCCTGGAGTCAGAGTATTTTTAATTTGTTTCCAAAGCTTTAGGAAACTGTATTTTATTCCACAAATCTGCTCAGAAATTTTGGGGTTTCTGTTTCCAGCCACTTTGTAAAAACCATTTCAAATTCTCAAATGGAGTTGGTATCTCAGAAATTTATTTCCAGTTCACTTCTGGCCAATAAGGGGGACAAACTGAGGGTGTTTCAAGAGGAGGAAAACCCACCTTGTGATTACTGAGGGCCAGAGTTGGAGACCAGCTTGCAAGACACATAAATAGTATTTGTAGTTTTCTGCACATACATTTCCTGGGCACCTGGCTTGTATGTACAATTAAGGACTTGTAAATCTGAGGAAATTTTAAATTAAGGTACCAAAATGTGCCTGCAAACATTTGTGCCTGCCATTTTTCAACTGTAATAATGGAAGTCCTGTTGAAGCGAGGATGAAAAATTGTTCCTGTGTCAATAACCTGTATGAATGATGCTAGAGAAAACTGGCAAGTCATCAAAAGACCCTGTTCTCCATTTAATTCTCTCCCTAGCTCATTATGGATTATCACGTTTTGTCTAGTTAGTGGCATGATTATGGAAATAGGAAAACTATTTCTCTCTGCTTCTTATCTAAAAGATGAATGAGGCACATATAATTGGCTTAAGTTATCATTTAGCAGTGAGCTCCAGTGATGCAGGGTTTCTTTTTGTCCTGAACTTGAAGTCCTGAGACACAGCAAATGGCTGGTTGTTTTCTGTCCCTGGTGCCCACATGCTTAGCCAAAAGCAACGTGCCTATTAAGGGCTGAAGTACTTTTTTCCAGAAAAAACAGTCGTAAATAACTCAGCAGGCAGAGATTATCACTAGGGCGTAAATCACCACCAGTAAAATAACAGCTAAATGGCCTGAACACATCCAGGGAGCCACATCCGCCCTCACTTGGGACACAAACCTTGTCCCACTGCCCTTAACCTACCTGAGCTGCAGCCGCACTTATGGATTGTGTGATCCCAGAAATAGGATGTGAGCTCCAGGCACCCTGGGCTCCCACCTCCTGGAGTGTACTGGGAAAGGATGGGGAATTTTGAAAACATTTTTCTTTTTAATAATAAGAGAGAGTGAAAACGGCCAGGGAAGGGGAGGTGCCATCACCACAAAGGGCTTTTCTTTCCCCAGGTTAGGCTCTGGAGTGCTGCAGGTGTCCTTAAACAAGCACTTTCCTTTGCGATGCTGAGCTGTGTCAGCTCATGGACACCACTCAGTCTGCATTCATTTGAGCCCAAAATATCCAGATTTTGGTGCTTAAAAGCACCAATGTCCATCAGCCATGAAGATGGACTCATCATTCCTGCTTGTGCTGTCCGTGCGTTTCCCCAGGCCTCAGAAGACACTGACCAAAGAAATTGGAAACCATAAAACACTGGGAAAAGCCCCAGCATTTTGAAAAGGACCTCTTTACCCCCCTGTGATCTCATCTATCTTTATTCAAATAGAAAATACTGTCTGAGATAAAAAGGGGAAATTTGTTCATGTTGATTTTTACAGTGGAGAAGAAGAACAGTGGGAAGGAAAGAAGATGCTTTCCCTCTGGCTTATATTATTGGAGCTTAATTCTCTAAGTATTCAAAGCCTATTTTTAAGAACTCCAAAATAATAATTGCTGAAGTTCCTTTTTTTTTTTTTTTACATGCAAAGCATCATTGGCAAAAATTTTTCGCAGCTTCCCTTGGCAGTCAGTTGGAGCAGCAGAATTTGATGGACCCTGA
>NW_016691684.1:0-4192 GCF_001604755.1 Lepidothrix coronata | reverse complement strand
TTTTTTTTTTTTTTTGACTTTAGTAGCTGTTTAGGTAGTTTGAAGCCTGAAGTGAAAAATACTAGAGGAATCTTGCCAGTGTATTCATCTTTAAAAATTACCCTGGGGAAATGTATAGGATATGTTAAATGGAATACACTATTTTTAAAGGGCAAAATCACTGGAAGACTTGAGCAGATGATCCAGGTAAGCCAAGAAATAAATATCTAGAGATTGAGCTGAGTCAGAAGTATAATGGAGTGTGCCTCTCTGATTTTTTTTCCCTGAAAATGATGTGCAATGTTGGAAATACAGATTTTAAAACTGTTACAGTAAGATAAAACAGCTTATTTGAGTCAAGAGTACTTATTCTTCTCCTAGGATGACTACAGAAAATCCAGTGTTGTATTTTAGACACTCTGACTCATGGATCATGTTTACATGCAGCATAGCTTAGCATTTTACCTCCATTTGCTACAGCTTTATAATTATTATTATTTTATAGCACTATGCAAATTAACTGAAACTCACTTTAATAAAATCTTTGCCTCTTTTAAAACAGAAAGCTCTGACCTGAAACAGCACAAAACAGTGACATGAGTTTGCTCATCTTTTCTATGGCGAGCCTTTCTCTTGAAAACTGCATGTCTGCTAGTCTCAAGCAGAGCAACAGAGACTAGCAGATTCATACAGCAGATTGTGGGGTTCTAGAAATATTGCATTTATCTAAACTGTATTCAAAATAATATAGACCTCTTTTTGAAATATCTTTTCTTCAGAGATTTTCATGGACTATATTTTTGAGTTTTTTTAATGCTCAGGAAACATAAGCCCAGTCAGATCCCTCTAGTTGGATAAACAACCTAGGCTGATTAACCCAGTGAAGCATTCTAGCCAGTGGCCAACATTGTTTCCTAAACCATCAAGATTATAGGATAAAGCACAAACCCACTTACAGTTCCTTTTTCTGGTTTCCAAATTAGTATCTGCAGTTTCCATTGTCAGCATGTGCTGGATAGTATACACAATCCAGAGCAGCAAGTACTTTTGCAGAAAGGCTTCTGAAGCAAAGGCTAGGCTAGAGGAATAGGGCTTGGGTAGCAGAAGGAACCTTTCAGAGGGGAGACTATGATTTAAGCACGCAAAGAGAGTTGCAAATGAGAAGATAAGATGCAGGGAAGATGTGGCTGTCATTCCAATAAGGCCAATGAAAAGCAGAGATGGCATTGAGACAGCAGTTAGCAGGAAGAAGGGGCTGTTGCAAAAAGAATTATCACAGTAATATCAAGGCAGCATTTTGCAATGATATTTGCATGAAACCTGTCAATCACATACTCATAAAATCCCACTCTGGGTTTATGACTAAGGTGTTTTTCATACCCATTTTTATTCACGAGCATCCTGTTGGTGCAAAATGAGCAAGACAGGAAGTGGTGGGTCTGGCACTGGGTAGCAGCCAGTCCCTCACCCCATAATCCCAGTAGACACTATAGTTACCGGCACGTAGTAAATGAGGATATTTAGCTACAGGTAGTAGCAGGAACATACTGTCAGGGCATGCAACATGGATCTAGCGGGTCTAGCTGAAGGGAATATTAAATATTTACATGGTGCTCAAGTCTCATCATATTTTGAAATAAAGAAGTTAATGTTTTGGACCAAATAGTGTTTTATAAAGGTGCCTTTTTTTTTTTTAAAGCGTTGCTGAAAGCATTTAAGAAATATAAGTCCTTAGATACTTTAAAATCAGCTTATTTACTGGCAACAGACTGGAGCCACAGCCACTTCCTTTACCAACAAAACCATTATCTCTGTATTGTAATAACTATGTAGTTAGTATGGCTGTGGAAAAAAACTGTTTCACAGAGATTGCCAGCATTTTCTAAAGATGGTCTTTGTGGAGTTTGACAAAATTTATTTTCTCCAAGAAGTTGATTGTGGGCAAAGCTGAGATCTTAACTGTTACAATTTGCTGATTTTCTCTTGTTCCTTGTTCTCCAGAAGAAAAGTTTACACCACACTTAGCATGCCAAACTACTGTCTGAATATGGATGTCCTCATTATTGTATGGAGCAGTGTTAACAGCCAGACTCAAGAAGAACTTGGCGAAGAAGGTTTGCAAAAGCAACACTTTTTGTTTACAACATGCAGATTTTGCTCCAATAAAGCTTCCTCTTTTGTAGCAGATTCATGTCTGCATTGTATAGCATAAGAATCTCCATCAGGAGTTGGCAGCAGAACCTCATTTGTAAGATTACAGGGAAGTGAAAAAAGACCTATCAAAGAGCCCTTTCTCCAAGACATCAGCTTAGGTTTAGCTAAGTTAACCACTTTGACACAGATTAAGGACATTAGTATGCTAACAGATCAGTTTTTACAGCAGAAAATAGTCCTTTCTCCGGAACAGTTTTGTTGACAGACACAAAGAGATGCTTTGGGGATTTCACAGCCTCTAAGTCAGAATGGCCAACCACCAGCTTCTACCAAAAAGCAGATCAAAGGCCTGTCTCTGTGTCACTCCAGCCACGGGCTGAGTTTCTTCAGTTACATTTAGTCTTCCAGAACTTGGGTGCAGAGAGAATGAAGTCATGGTTTTGAGAGTGTGGTGTCTGTAAAAGACATCTGCAATCACACAGGGTAGACCACACCATTGAAAAAAGTGCAGTCAGGAAAGGAGCAAACACTGCTGTGGGACATGAGCGGTCAGGGATCACACAGAAAGCTGGGGCAGAGGCCCTGCCTGGTCTTCTGTGTCAGGAGCAGTCTGTTGCCTTTGTCTAGGAACAGGCATCAAATTGACAGGAAGGTGCTCATTTCAAAACCATCAACCTGCCATGGGCAGTCACCACTCTGCCATGAAGTGCCTGAGAAAAGCAGTCATGACGGCACAGCAAGAAAGAGCAGCCCTTTAACCAGACAGCAAGTAGTTCTATTTGAGTGGCTACCAAAGGCATTGATTTCACTTCCCCACTAAGTGACCAGGGAGCACATTTGGCCACTCTGACACTCATCTTCACAAAATCCTCTTCCCAGCTTCTCAGGGGACACACGGGAATTCTTCCATGTTCTCCAGAGGTCTGTGAGAAGACTGTTCTCCTCAACTTTTCAGAGACCAAGTTACACAAAGATAGCTTTGCTTCTGTGTGTGGCTCACAGTCCTACTTGGGACTCGGGAAAGGGGAAGACTTTAGTGACTGGAGGGCCTCTCACTGTAACAGAACTGGCCTGGGGGCTTTCACAGCTCTGCTGCACACTCACTTCCCAGGCCCTGGCTCCTTCTTGCAAGGGAAGCTCAGTCCCTACAACAGTTCCCAAACCAAAACTGAAGGGATAGAGAGGTTGCACTTCCTCAGTGTCGCCTCGCTGGAAACACTGAATAACAAAGGGTGAAGAACAACATCACACGAAGAACTGTAGTGCACACAGATAGCAATGTTCATATCTGCCTTTCACCTTTGTGTTTCCTCCAAGACATTCAGCCAAGTCTTAACTTTGCACGCCTGTAAACAGCTACTGAAACAAGGAATCAAAACTCCTTACATCCCCAAGCAGCACTGGGGAGGTCTTTCAACTGACAGTAAGATGCCACAACAGACACAGGTGTCAGAGGCCATCCTGACAGCAACTCTCATCTTTTGTGCCATTTGCCAATGTGTTTGTCTCTCCGTTCTCTCTACAGGACTGTGCACTGTTTTCATTCCAAAGCGACCTGAAACCAACACGCTGCCATTGCCTAGGCCTGGCAGACGGTCTCTAAAGGACACAGTGTTTGCCATTTTAACTCAGACCAACGCTGCTGAGTTCTTGCTCTGCAACACCCAGGACAGCAGGTATGTTTAGTATTTTCCAGTGTCCTGTTTCCCATAGGCATTAAGGCTCCCAGGTCACAAGCAACCTAAAAAATTGGTGTCAGCTGTTTTTCACCCATGTCACAGTGCCTTTGCAGGCACCATTTACACCTGGACAGTGCCTGGTCCTCCTTGGGTGAGGAGTACAGGATGGACTGGCACAGTGAGCTGGTGGCCAAGTCCCAAGGAGAAGCACAATTATGCTCTGCGTGCCAGATACTGTGCTTTCCTGTGGCTGCCTTCCTGGCTTTCTACACTCCATTGGAAAGCCACTGGTGAGCACAACAGCCCCAAACTACCCATGACTCATCTTCCCTCTGCTTCTGGTTGAGTCAGGCTCTACTGAGAAGGAAAAAAGCACCAGG
>NW_016691683.1:2557-4193 GCF_001604755.1 Lepidothrix coronata | reverse complement strand
CTCCCTCCTCCCCCAGCCTCCCCCCCCGTTGCTGACCCTCGTTCTCGTCCTTGAAGAGCTCCTCGGTGCCGAACTTGAGGATGTCGTCGAGCTCCTGCTTGGACATGGAGCCGGCCTTGGAGCCCAGCCCCGGGCGCACCACGAGGTGCGTCAGCATCATCTTGCGCTTGGCCACCTGCGTGATCCGCTCCTCCACCGAGGCCCGCGTCACAAAGCGGTAAATCATCACCTTGTTGGCCTGCCCGATGCGGTGGGCGCGGCTGAACGCCTGGGGGGGACAGGGACAGGTCAGGGACATCCCAAAGACAGGTCAGAGACAGCCCAGGTGACATGTGGGGACACCCTGCCCGATGCGGTGGGCGCGGCTGAACGCCTGGGGGGACATGGGGGTGGGTCAGGGGGGACAGGGGACAGGTGAGGGACACCCCAGGTGACATGTGGGGACACCCTGGTCAATGCAGTGGGTGCGGCTGAACGCCTGGGGGGGACAGGGACAGGTGAGGGACACCCTGGGTGACATGTGGGGACACCCTGCCCGATGCGGTGGGCGCGGCTGAACGCCTGGGGGGACATGGGGATGGGTCAGGGGGGACAGGGGACAGGTGAGGGACACCCCGGGTGACATGTGGGGACAGCCTGGGCGATGCGGTGGGCGCGGCTGAACGCCTGGGGGGACATGGGGATGGGTCAGGGACACCCCAAAGACAGGTGAGGGACACCCCAGGTGACATGGGGGGACAGCCTGGGCGATGCAGTGGGTGCAGCTGAATGGCTTGGGGGGGACAGGGACAGGTCAGGGGGGACAGGGACACCCCAAGGACAGGTGAGGGACACCCCAGGTGACATGTGGGGACACCCTGCCCGATGCGGTGGGCGCGGCTGAACGCCTGGGGGGACATGGGGGTGGGTCAGGGACACCCCAAAGACAGGTCAGGGACACCCCAGGTGACATGTGGGGACAGCCTGCCCGATGCGGTAGGCGCAGCTGAATGCCTGGGGGGACAGGGACAGGTCAGGGGGGACAGGGGACAGGTGAGGGACACCCCGGGTGACATGGGGGGACAGCCTGGCTGATGTGGTGGGCGTGGCTGAACGCCTGGGGGGGACAGGGACAGGTGAGGGACACCCCAGGTGAAATGTGGGGACAGCCTGGGCGATGCGGTGGGCGCGGCTGAACGCCTGGGGGGGACAGGGACAGCTCAGGGACAGGCCAGGTGACATGTGGGGACACCCCGGGTGACATGTGGGGACACCCCAGGTGACATGGGGGGACACCCTGCCCGATGCGGTGGGTGCGGCTGAACACCTGGGGGGACATGGGGATGGGTCAGGGACACCCCAGGTGACATGGGGGGACACCCTGCCCGATGTGGTGGGCGTGGCTGAATGGTTTGGGGGGGACAGGGACAGCTCAGGGGGGACAGGGACACCCCAAAGACAGGTCAGGGACACCCTAGGTGACATGTGGGGACAGCCTGGTCAATGCAGTGGGAGTGGCTGAATGCCTGGGGGGGCACGGGAACAGGTCAGGGACAGGTGAGGGGAGACAGGGGACAGGTCAGGGACACGTGAGGGGGAACAGGGGACAGGTCAGGGACACGTGAGGGGGAACAGGGGACAGGTGAGGGACACCCCA
>NW_016691683.1:0-1148 GCF_001604755.1 Lepidothrix coronata | reverse complement strand
CCTGCATCCCCCTGGACCCCCCAGATCCCCCCGGCCCCCCCGGCTCCCCCCGGGCCCTACCGTTGAAGCGGTCGATGGCCTCCTGCCGCAGGGCCCCGGTGATGCCGCCGTCGATGCGCTCGTACTTGTAGCCCTCGTAGTCCAGGAAATCCTCCAGCAGGTCCAGCATCTTCGTCATCTGCGGGCACTGGTCAGACTGGGAGAGCCCCGGGGGCCGGGGCAGCCCCCACCGGGCACACTGGGAGCGCCCAGGGGGCAGGGGAACCTCGGACTGGGCACACTGGGAGCACCCCAGCGGCTGGGACACCTCATAATGGGCACACTGGGAGGATCTGGGGCTGGGACACCTCAGACTGGGCACACTGGGAGGATCTGGGGGTGCTGGGACAGGCACTGGGCACACTGGGAGCGCCCAGGGGGCAGGGGAACCTCGGACTGGGCAGACTGGGAGGGCCAAAAAGGCTGGGACACCTCGGACTGGGCAGACTGGGAGGATCTGGGGCTGGGGAACCTCGTACTGGCCACATTGAGAGCACCCAAGGGGCTGGGACACCCCGTACTGGTCACACTGGGAGCGCCCCGGAGGCTGAGGCAGCCCCCACTGGGCACACTGGGAGCACCCAAGGGGCTGGGACACCCTGTACTGGGCAGACTGGGAGGATCTGGGGGTGGGGAACCTTGTACTGGTCACACTGGGAGCACCCAAGGGGCTGGGACACCCCGTACTGGTCACACTGGGAGCGCCCCGGAGGCTGAGGCAGCCCCCACTGGGCACACTGGGAGCACCCAGGGGGCTGGGACACCTCGGACTGGGCACACTGGGAGCACCCAGGGGGCAGGGGAACCTCAGACTGGTCACACTGGGAGCACCCAGGGGGCAAGGGAACCTCGGACTGGGCAGACTGGGAGGATCTGGGGCTGGGACACCTCAGACTGGGCACACTGGGAGGATCTGGGGGTGCTGGGACAGGCACTGGGCACACTGGGAGCGCCCCAGGGGCTAGGGCAGCCCCCACTGGGCACACTGGGAGCGCCTGCTGGGGCTGGGACACCTTGTACTGGTCAGACTGGGAGGATCTGGGGGTGCTGGGACAGGCACTGGGCACACTGGAGTGTTTTGGGGGTGGATTTGGGGGTCCCAGCTGAGA
>NW_016691682.1:0-4200 GCF_001604755.1 Lepidothrix coronata | reverse complement strand
CACAGCTTTCCTCAAAAGTATCAAGAAGAAAGAGATTGTATTTTGAATTTAAAATTAAATTTTGCTCTTGAACATGACTTTATAATAATGTAACTGTAAGGTTCCACATTTGTCTGAATGATTTCCAGATAAAATGAGCTCCAGCTCCGTTTGCACGTCAGGAAAATCAGGAAAATTTCCTTTCTTTTTTTTTTTTTCCTCTCTCATTGCCAGAATTAGAAATTTAGCCTGAGATCTGACATCCAAGTCGAATTCTTTCTGGCTCATTTATTGGCAGTCACAAGGATTATACGATAACAGTAATGTTGCAATTACAATAGTAAATCTATGCAATTACGATAATAAACAGATGATGGCATGGCCAGAAAAAAGAGTCCAGTTTTCTTGCCTATAGCTAGGCTGGCTTTATGAAGAAAAATAGCACAAACTTCTATTATGGACTGAAGTCAATGGCATTTTTTGTCAGCAGAGAATCAAATGCAATTCAAACACACAGGGACAAAAATCTGTTCAGTAAGTCAGTCACTTCTCAGTACACCACTGCTTAGTTTGGTTAGTGTTCTCCTTTTGGGTATTTTTTTCTGTCTGGCTCAACACAGGGCTAGTGAGTCAGGCACGTTTGGAAGGTTTTTAAAGTGAAGCAACAGGACAAAGAAATTTTTTCTTCCTCTTAATTATACTTCCCAGGATTGGGCTTATATACCCATTTTAAAGATGCCATTGGCACAAAATTCCTTTTGTAGGATTTGTGTATGCAGTTCAAAAATTACCTGCTTGAGAAATGAGAGCAGAAGCTTTCCTTGGCTGCATGTTGGAATCCTCCTAGCTGCAAAAGCAGTGAGCACTGACCTTTGCTCTCCAAGCAAGGAGTCTTCTGGCATAGAGCTTAGTTTTCCTACTGCTCTTCAGAACTCTAAATAGTGTTACTACACCCTGAATTCAGTGCATGCAGCACTTTACATTACTATTGTGTATCTTAAAATAAACAACATTGCAAGCTGTTTATTTTGGTGTTACTATGTATGCATTTTTTAAACAGTGGTTACTTAAACAAATGTCTCTGTTCCCACAGCACTTAAAAGCTGCTTTTTGCTCATTGTGGTTTTCGGGTTTTGTCACTTTTGTTTTGATTGTTTCTGAAAATCACACTCAAGGATACAGAAGATAGGAGTAAGTTGTACTTGATCCAAACGAATGCTTCATGTCACAGCTTTTTCTTTACGCCAGTTTTTACCATGTTCCTAGCAGAAGTAATAATTTTGGTTAAGCTCAAACCTAGAGATCGTTAATATTCCAGGTTGGTTCCAACTGTCCTCAAATGCATTTCTGCAGGTCATGATTGTTATCAGAATTTGACCCTGAGGTAGTAAAATTGTTTTAATAACATTAGAACTGTTTATTTATCATTGCTCAGCAAAACAAAAGGTGCAAGGAATGAGAATTTAGGGAATTGAGGGTTTCCACATCTCCTTTCCTACTCTCTCATCAGTCTTTATTCATCCACCTTAAAAAACTTCAGTGCCATGAAAACTTTTGTGGTTGGAAATGCTGATATGAGGTTGATGGAAAAGACATTATTGAAGGCATCAACCTTTCTGAGCCACATTGCCAGAGCTTTGTGTCCCTCTACCTACCCAGGGAACTCAGATGACGCTGGTCTGTTGCAGTTCTGCTAGAGGGCTGTGTGATCTATGCTATTTTTCATCTGAAGCGGTGAGCTTTTGTTGATGGCTCTGCTTCTTGCTCTGCCACACTGTTAACAGATCTTGGTGTATTTGGCTACATCTCAGTAAAAGGTTAAGAAAAAAACTTATTTCTTCCTCCACTCACTCTCCCCACTTTTATAAAAGATGTCTCTGGTACTTGATAATTGTGATAATTCTTCTGTAGATGCTCTGTTCCACTTTGCCAATTTTTCCTATGTCCTCTTCAATTAGTCCTTTTTGCTGGGAAGGAAAAATAGTCATCTGAATCTGTGTCTTAAGGGGCTAAGAAGTCATAGGCTTCCTCTGCATGAATATAGCACCATAATAAGGAACACTGAGGATAGCATAACAAGGCCACCATCATGTATTTCTTAGCAGAGCAACAGTGGTAGTTTGAGAGCTGTGTGTTGTTAAAAACGGGTTGTCATCTTACCACCTTCTGCCCTCATTTTTGGGTGAGAGTGCCTGGGCAGTCACAAAAGTGCTGAGGTGATTCCTATGTGGAAAGGGTTTAACAAGGGTGCTCCAACAAACCTGGGAGCTAACACTGAACAGTGCTAGGTACTAAACTGCTCCCAGCCTTGAGACCAGAACAGCAGAAGAATTTGTTTTCCTTATGCTTGGACACAGCTGAGAACTGAGTCCAAATTATTCATCTGTAGAACTTGTAAAGGTTGGCTGTCTTTTTGCAACAGAAAGTAATCTCTTCACTCAACTTCTAATTACCCCATGATTTTAATCAAGTAAGATTCTTAGATGAAGAAAATTATTGTTTGAGAAAAATGATGATTGCAGTTCTTTTGCAACTTGTGTTGACTATAAACCAAGTTTGTCCTCCTTAATTATGGTCTTAAAAGGTAAACAGGTTGAAGGGAGTGTTACTGTCTTTGACACAAATACATTGTATTTCACTGCTTTGTCCAGTAAGTTGTGTGTGTTTTTTGAGAAAGAAATAAAAAGTCGCTTGTATTTTTTAATGTAGTTAAGATTTATTTTTTTTATTTATTGCTCAGAAGGTTTTGATTTTCACCATTGTGTATATGGTCATTTGCCTCTGGACTTTGATACAGTGGATAACCCTTGCTTTCTCAGTAGAACTATGTGTCAATTAAGGATGAGAGGAGCATTAGATAGACAAGTGGCCAACAACAGAGCAATCCAACAGCAGTTGGACTATGTCATTCTGACTACCGAGGGAGGACAATATAATATACCAGTGTTTCTCAGCCTTCTTCTTTACTCCTAACCTTTTTATCTAATTTGTGGAGCTATTAATTTGTTTGCTTGGTGTTTTTTTTCCACCTGCTGATAATTTTTCTCCTAATCAACCCTACCTCGAGTTTTCTGGGTCTTACTCTTCTTCTGTTTCACTCACTGAGGTATGGATTAAATCTGCTTAAATGCTAATATAGATATTTAAAATAGTTTTGCATGCTTTTTTCAGTGCAAATACTATACCAACAGTCTAATTTGTGACTGAGATCACTAAAATAATTTACATCTGTAGGTGAACATTCCACCTCTTCTATCTGAGAGACAGAAGATGGCAGAATGATTAACATTTTTTAAATGCTGTTAACAGAAATGAAAACCACTTAGCGGCAGCAGCAAAGTTTTATGAGAAAAGAGCGGGTTACATTAAATATTTTAAAAGTATTTTAACAAGTGTTTTTGTTCTTGGTTTTCACTAACTAAAATCTGTTTTATTGGCCAGACCAATGGTCCACTGAGCCAGATAAGAGTCAGCAGTGGGTGGTGATGGGGCCAAGAAATTATGCAAGTATAGGAAGATCTCAGACATCCGAGTATGTCCTCCAGGCTTCTGGTGGGCAGAAGTTTAAAGACTTTCGGAGCTGGAAGTTTATATACAGAATTGTAATGCTTAAGAGCCATTGATGCGTCTACATTTTCTTTTTTGGGCCTGCTATGGACTAAGCCATATATTCATAGCTACAGTTAGAATAGTTTAATTTTGGATTGTTTGTTTTATTGGGGACATTTGTTAGAGCATTTTCTGATATGAAATGGGACACTTGAATAATCTTTACATTTCTTAATGTGTGGACCTAAGTTTCTAAATTGTATTAAAAAAAGAAAAAAAAAAAGGAAAAAAAAGGAGAACAAGGATATAGTTTACGCTTGGTTTTAAATTAAGCCTTCTTTCTTTCATGTAGCAATGGGAAAAATTTAGTGGCCCTGCAGTTTTCTTAGAAATTTTCATGAAGTGTTGGGAAAATCTTTTCTTCTTCATTTGGAGGAAACCCTGATTGTACCTCTAACACAATTCCAGATCTTCTCAGTAGCCTGTTCTCCATCGATCTGATTCTGTTCTTCACATGATTGGTTCTGGCAAAATAAAACACTGATCAGCTCATATCTTTGGTAGAGTGCTTTTAAAATAAATACCCCCACTGTGTCCTGGTTGAAAGCAGTCACAGAGTTTTGATATAACCTAATCATGTGCAAAGCTAAACCTTCAGTATCTATCTCTTTC
>NW_016691681.1:0-4201 GCF_001604755.1 Lepidothrix coronata | reverse complement strand
GGGACAGCAGAAGGAATGCCCTCAAGTTGTGCCAGGGGAGGTTCAGTTTGAACATCAGGAGGAATTTCCTCATGGAGAGGGTTGTTAAGCACTGGAAGGGGCTGCCCAGGGAGGTGGTGGAGTCCCCATCCCTGGAGGTGTCCAGGGGAGGACTGGATGTGGCACTCAGTGCTCTGGGCTGGGGGACAAGGTGGGCATCGGGCACAGCTTGGACTTGATGGTCTGGGAGGGCTTTTCCAACCTTGATGTGATTCCACATTGTTTTGATAAGTACTGAGCTGCCTAAATTTTTTTTAAGGCATTTTCAAACTTTTTTTTTATCGAGGAAATGGTCTCAATAGTAAAAAAATGGCGAGGTCTTTGTTCAAAACGTCCAACAAACCACTTCCTGCTGAAACATTCTGAAGTGCCAAGACAAGAGCTGGCAATTGTGGGGTCCCCCAGCCTGCTGTGTTGTGTTAGCAAGGATGCCCTTGGCAGTGGGGCCTTGGGCACACGGTGTGACTCTTGGGGATGGTCCAGTGCAGGGCCAGGAGTCGGACTCGATGATATTTTGGGTCCCTTCCACCTCGGCACATTCTGTGATTCTGTCTCTGAGAAGCCTCAAGTCCCTCACTGTGTGGGTGGCCGCCGCTCAAGTGACATTTCCATGCCTGTTTTAGGTGTGAAGCACCAAGCAGGACCCCGATGGAGACCCCAATCCACCCCTGCCTGGCCTCCCCTGCACCAAGCAGGACCCCAATGGAGACCCCAATCCACCCCTGCCTGGCCTTCCCTCCCCGTTCCATCTCTGTTCATTTAAGCAAAACACAGAAAAGGTGCACAAACAAAGCCCTGGGAGACCTCAGGGCTGCTGTCCCACCCTGCCTCTCCTCACCTGTCTGTGTGGACCTTGCTCTGGCCCCCCGTTGGGGGAGGTGGGCCTGCTCTGCTCAGCAGACTTGGGCTGGGAGCGCTCCCGGCTGCCGTAGCGGTCGCAGGAGTAGAAGCGCTGCTTCTCGGAGGAGGAGGAGGAGTGCTGCTTCCTCTCCTGGGACCGCCCACGCTCCTTCTTGTCCTTGCCAGAAGACTCAGCGGCCTGGGCTGCTGAAAGAAGAACGTTGGTTAGGGGTCACCAGCGTGAGGGGCTCCTGGGTGTGTGCAGGGAGGTCCTTGAGTTCAGGCAGGACCCCCAATCCCACCTGCCAGCCGGTGCAGGGAGGAGGACAAGTGGCCCCTCACTGTGTTGGCATTAAATTACACTGAGGAGCTTCGTGTTAGTAGAGGAGTTGGAAAGTTTGTCAGAGGCACAACGGTGGGGTGGGGGAGCCCAGCACAGCCTTCAGTTTGGAACAGTAAGATCTTGAGCTGGAAGAGATCCATCAACTCTTGGCCCTGCACAGTTCACCCCAACAATCCCCCCCTGTCCCTGGGGAGCCTGGGCAGTGCCCAACCACCCGCTGGGGGAAGAACCTTTCCCTGAGATCCAACCTGACCCTGCCCTGACACAGCTCCAGCCATTCCCTGGGTGCTGTCCCTGCTCACAGGGAGAAGAGATCAGAGCTGCCCCTCCTGAGGAAGCTGCAGACCCCGGTGAGGTCTGACCTCAGGCACTGGTGCCTCCCTGGGGGCTGCACCAGCTCCATCAACAGGACCCTGTTGTGCTGCTTTTGTCACCTCCTGTGGCCCTCACTGTGTGGGCATTAAACTATACTGAGGAGCTTCATGTGTGTCCTGCTGAGCCTGACACTGGAGGAAGGCAGGGAGTTCTGCAGACTGGATGGGCAAAAAAAGTGTCAAGTCCTTCCCACTAAAAACACTTCTCCAGACTTCTAAACTCCATATAGGAGCTGCCAGGAGGAAGGTAACAGAAAATGCCCAACAACAAGGCAGCCGAAGTGGTGACAAATGAACATTTCTCTTTGGGTTAATTGATGAAAAATGAACACTTCTCTTTGGGTTTGATCATCTTTCTGCCTTATTCTAGGGACAGAAGTCCCCACTGACACTACGGGAAGTGGCAAAGCAATGAATCCCCTTTCCATAAATCCTGGCAATGCCCTCGTTAGGGTAACAGGGCACTCACAGGCTCCCAAAAAACCTCGGGAGACTACACTGAGAGTCACTAATTGCTTCTTCATTCCCAAACCCATTGCTTTCACTCCCTAAATTCCCGTGCAACGAGGCCCATGGGATCACTCACAAAGCCAGGAGACACTCACCAGCCTGTCCATCGGCCAAGTGATGGGCGGCCCTGTCCAGGGACTTCTGCTTCTTCTCTTTCCTGCGGTGGCAGCGGTGGTGGTGGTGGTGGTGCCCCTGCTCCGGGGGCATCCTCTCCAGGGAGTACTCGTAGAGGTGCATGGCATGAGGGCGCTGCGGGGCCAGCGTGGACACGGAGCGTTTCATGGGACTCGTGTCCGGGATGGGCTGCAAGGCAGAGGGAGGCACACGGAGCAGGGTGAGGGCAGGGCTGCCCCTGCCCCACTGCCTGGCACCCACCGTGGGCAGGGTCAGCGAGAGAAAGGGGCGAGGAGAAAAATGGTTAATTGGATATAAGAGGAACGGCGGGCAGGAGGACTCGTGGGATGGGGGATCGAGCGCTGAATCGAGGGGCAGGTGTGAGCTCAGATGGCTGAGATGGGCTTTACTTCAGCAGAGTGCCAACCCACGGGTACCACCAGCCACAGGCAGCACTTCACAGCACACACAGAGGCACAGGGTCACCAGGAGGGCAGCGGGGACACGGGAGGGCAGCAGGGACACGGGGACAGCGCAGTAGCCAAGCGCCTCACAGAGAGAATCCTCCAAGACTAGTTTCACCCAAAGCTGCTTCAGGGCCTTTGGGGCCACCCCAAAGCATGAAAGCACTGCTGAGCATCACGTGGAGAGGGAGAAAGATCAGGGGTAAGTGGGCAAGGGACAGGCCAAGTCACCGAGAAATAATTCTGCCTCCCTGCAGGTAAGACAATCCCATCCAACATTTCAACCTCTCTTGTCCCACCATCACTCCTTGTGGCTGGGACAAGCAGGGGCGTGTGCATGTCCTGCAATTCCACCAGGACAGCTCCAGAAATGAATACCGGGGTTTGGCATTCCCGTTTTCCAATCATTTGTGGCCAAACATCTGGACACCGAGTGCAGTAACCTGCCTTCCATGGCACTGCTGCACCCCCTCCCTGTGCCGGGGCAGCTCCAGACTCTGCTCCCTTCCCTGTGGGTTCAAAGCCTTACGAAGATGCTCTGCAGAACCCAAGACAAGGTGGCAGGACAGGTATTCCCACAGCCTTCCCCACTGCCCAGCCACCAGGTAGAAAGCTCAGAAAAAGAGGAGCATTCCCACTCCTCCTTCTCTGCTGGCTCTGTGTGGAGACAGTGCTTCATCCACCCTCTGGAGGCTTCCCTGGTTCTGAGGAGAGACCCCAGAGCACAGTGGTCCAGTCTGAGAGGGAAGGAGTTCAGGATGTTCTCTGCTCCCTCAGCCTCACACTTGTTTGAATTCACAGTCCAATAAGTGCCTCCAACAACACTCCTCACAGAACATTTACTTTGCTCACTGTAACCTTTTCCAAAGAGCCCTGTATTATTTTTACTGTCTGTTCTGTTTTGTTTGCTTACCCTGAAATTCAGCTCTCTGAATATCCTGTGATATTTACCCAGTGCCAAGCCAGTTGTTTCACAGCTCTGCTCCTTATTTTGAGTGGAAAGAGCCACCCTCCCTCCCTCCCATCACAGGCAGATTATCCTGGCTCTAAAGGTGCAATATGGGCAAATTTTGGTGCTTCCCACTGAAGGGCAGTTGATTTTGTCACCTCTTGTGGCCTTCAGTGTGTGGGCATTAAATTATACTGAGGAGCTTCATGTTTGTCCTGCTGAGCCTGAAGCTGGAGGAAGGCAGGGAGTTCTGTAAACTGGATGGTCTGATGGGCAAAAAAAGGGACAAGTGGAAGTCCTTCCCACTAAATATACTTCTCCAGATTTTCAAAATTCAAAATCCACACAGGAGCTGCCAGGAGGAAGGTACCAGAAAATTCCCAACAGCAAGGCAGCCAAACTGATGACAAATGAACATTTCTCTTTGAGTTTGGTCCTGCTTCTGTGCTTCTGCCAGGGAATCTGGAATTCTGTGCTTATTCCACAGAAGTCCCCACTGACACCAAGGGAAGGGGCAAAGCAATGAATCCCCTTTCCATAAATCCTGGCAATGCCCTCGTTAGGGTAA
>NW_016691680.1:0-4209 GCF_001604755.1 Lepidothrix coronata | reverse complement strand
GATTCGTTTTCTTTTTAAATTTTCATAAGATTCAGGCACCAACTTGCCACCAGGCAGGACACATTTCTGGGAGGTCCAGGCTTTGGCATCATGTTTGTATCCAGAAATAAAATTAAAAAAAAAACCCAACCCAAAATCAAATTAATAATTTAAAACCAAAAACCTAAGCCTGAAAACCCCAGGCTGAGCCAGTCTCTTGTTCTTGCTGGGAATCTGGCAGTCATGGATTCATGAATATTGACTTGATTCTCAGCACTCATCTGCGTGTTGTGCGTGGGCTGAGCAGCACTCCTGAAGTCCCAAAGGCTTCAGCTTCTAGGCAGATTGCCTCTCTCCTGTTTTGGCTGGATGAGTCATCCCTTCTGCTGGCAAAGACTTTCCAGCCCTTGCCTCTGAATAATTAATTTAATTTCTAACTCTCCCCTCCTTCTCTTTTTTTGCTTTATACTCTGGGCTCTTACTCGCACCAAGTGCCTTTATGTTTTCTTCATAAACACTTGGCAGCTGTGACTTCTGATAAATGCCTTGGCAGATGTGTCCCTCACAGGGCAGGGAGGATGTGCCCTGGAATCTCAAAGCACGTTGAAGTTTGGCTTTTGTGCATTCCTTGCACAAAGAGTCTGGGGCCAAGAACCAGTGGGTTCAGTGGGTGTGGAAATGGCGTGGGTTGGGAGTGGGAACATCTGTCCTGGGAAGCCAGTAAACCTATTTTTTACTCAAGTGCTGCTTATAATAAGAGCTTCTGTTGTAGTGAATCCCTCTGATGGATTGCAGTGACCTCTCTGAGCGCTGGTCAGGAGGAAATCAACCCCCAGGGCACTTCCAGCGCTAATTAGGCAATGCCAGTTCTGAGCACTGTGTAACCTTCTGTTTTCTTCCTGCCCAGGATTAACCCTGCACCAGGCACTTACCCCACCCAAAGCTACTACTGCCCTTCGCCTCCAGCTCTTCCTGCTTCCCAGATGCAGCCTCCCAATGCTCAGAGCCAGGGGTTTCATCACAGCTGCGCTCCGGGACGTGGCCGTGTGCCGGGACACGAGGGATCTCAGCAGGGCCACGCTGCAGGACACAGCCTCAGTTCTTCCCACTGCCAAGCCAGAGGTGCCTGGGGAGAGTGTTGTGGGCAGGCCCACGTGGGAGCCTCCCCAGGACAGCACTGCCAGCTGGGCACGTTCTGTCCCCCTCAGCACTTGTGCCCGACTGACCCACAGCCACCCACGGGCCTGGGCCCCCTGGCTGGTGCTCAGCCACCACCCACAGTGCCTCCTGTTGCAGCTGAATTTACCAGAGTCCAAGTGTACTGATCCTCCAGGGAGCATCAGGACTCACACAGGGGCAGGACCACTCTGTGATGCTCACACAGCAGTGCATTGCTGGCATCTTTGCTGTGTCTGGGGTGACTGTTGGAATGCATTGGTAGCTCCAATGTAAGCCGTTTCCCTGCTCCCTGGCACAGGCTATTTGAATTGTATTTCCTTTATAATTGTTTTTTTACTTTTTGATATTGCTGGGGGTGAGGACTGTGTCAGCTCTGTGTACTTCTCATCCTTTTGAAGTCTTTTTTCATTGCTGCATTTAGCAGGTGGCTTTTTCCACGCTGCCACTGGAGTTTGAGTGCACCAGCTCCCTGAGTCAAGGGAGGAATCTCACTGTCAAAACACTGGAGTTTAGCTAGGCTGCAGCAAAAAGCACATGTCCCATTTACACTCCTGTCTTGTTTACAGGTGTGATGGAGCTAGGACCCAAAAGAGGTGGGAATTGGGCAAGCCTTAGTTTATAACTTAATATTTGAGTGGAGGAGGACAGATGTCTGTTCTACTGGTGACTTCCCCACTAAAAGAGTGCCATGAAGAGGGCTTGTTAAACCAAGCTGGGGCAAGAGGATAGAACACAGAACACCCTTTTCTGCCACCACAAAACACAGCCCTAAAATGCTCGAGGTCCTTCTTAGCTGCAGTCTGTGACTGCATCAACATGTTGCCTTCATTTTCTGATAGCACTGCACCAGCTCAGCCTGTGTCACCAGCACTTGTCGATAAGGCCACCTCAGATGCATGGGAAGTAGTGGGGAAACTCTTCAGTAATGAATTTTGGCCATTTGTGGAGCAAATGTTTATAAATCCAAGGAATGCAGCAGTGCTGTTGGGGGTGTTCACACTGCTCAGCATTAGAAGTCTCACCCACCAATATTAGCACAATCTCTCTCTGTTTTCTTGGGAGCTGGTGGGCAGGTGTGTGGGAGAGGGGAGTTTTCAGCAAAGGATTTGGAGCAGGATGCACTGTTTGGTGCGTGTGGCTGTAACGAAGGAGTTTGGTCGAGTTGCTGAGATTTGAGTGTTATTCCCAGCTGTGTAGCTGCTGCCCTGTGCCATGCCCAGGAGGAATCTGCTGTCTCTGTATCTGTAAATCAGCCAGGATCTCAACTATTGCCCTCGACTCTGCTCAGAGTTTTGTTGTGTTCCAAAAAAAAAAGTGGTGCATGAAGCACAAAATGCCATTACTGCTCCTGGAGATGTTCCTGCAGTGCCTCACCCATCCCCAGAAACACAACAGCCTCAGGGCTTCCTCTGTGCTCCCAGTGAGCCTGACCAGAGGCAGCTCTGGCAGCTGCATGTACCAAAGCAAGTCCATGCCCCTTTGATTTTTCCATCATCAGTGTCTGAGGAAGCCCCTTGTTGCTGTACAGCCACTTCTCCAGGAGGCTGAAGTTGAGGGCCTTTCACTCCTCCACGGGATCACAAATGGAATTGACTTCATGGTCCTGTTTTTCCTGCTGACAGCAGTTGCATTGTTATGTGTTTAGTGTGGAGCAAGAGCGGGATAAGGAGCTTGTTTGGAATTTAAAAGCATGTTTTTAATACCAGGAAAGAAATGCTAGAGATAACATGGAAATGTTGATACTCCACTCTCTGCTAGTGCCTTGATTTTTCCTCCTTGTGAAATCCTTGCCTGTAAACCTAGGAATTTTATCACTGATTTTTCCAGGAGGGTGATGAGCATTGATAGCAATCATGAATGTTGTATACCTCCAAATTGGGAACTGGAAATAGAATCTGAAACACAAATTGTTATGGTCTCTGGGTTTGCTTTCAAACGGGGTTGTGGAGCGTGCCCCTTCGGGTGGTGGGCTGGGCACGGTGGGATCTGTGGGATGGGCTGTGGGATGGGCTGTGGGATGGGCTGATGGGTGCCAGCTCCGTGTCAGGTTGGGGCTTTGGACGCGCACTGGGGACAGGTGGAACTGCACCTTGGAAAACGCTGGAAGCCGGGTTATTTTTCCTTTCCAACTCTTTATCAGCTGATCTGATGAGAGATTCGCTCTCCCTGCAGAGCTGTCAGAGGGATGGCACGTTTCCAGGGAGTAGTTTCCTGGTTTGGTAGTGGCGGAGGAAGCCCTGGCCTGTAGGAGTCACCGCAGTGTCGCTGCCGGCAGCCGGAACAGCCCCGATCCCGGGGAACAGACAGCAAACCTCCTTCCAGGGGGTGAGCTGGGCCCCTTGGCCCCGGCAGTGGGGGGACATTCCTGCCTGGGAAAGAGCAAGCACCAGCCACTGACCTTTCCATGCTGGGACAACTGCCACAGCCTTCCAGGTGAGCAGGACCTGCCATAGGGACAAAACCACAATTTGGTTTTTTTTTTTCCTTCTGCTCCCAGGTCTTTTAGGAGCTTCTGGGTGACCTTGGCAGATCACTTGGTCTCTCTGATCTCTGCATCTTTCACCATGTCCCCAGGGCTGTTCCAAGTCCAGCTGCACCTACTTGTCCAGTGCAATGTGTTGTACCTTCAGTGCCCTTCAGATGGATGTTTGTGAAGATTTATTTTCTAGTGAGGTCTGTTCCCTGCTTTCCTGAGGGCAGCTGTTTCGCAGTGAAACGCTGTTGTATAAATGAGCCAAGGACCTTCTGCTTTTCCAGCAGTGGAGTCCAAGCAAGTCTCAGTTCCCCAGGGCTGGTGGCAAACTCAGAACTCCTTGCCCAGGGAAGGGAAGTTGCTGGGAGGGAGGAAAAGTGTTGGGATGAGACATTTCCAAATGTGTTTAAGGCTCCGAAGAGAAATTAAATTTGGGAGAGAGAGAGGTGAAAGTCACCAGCTCACTGGGCTTTGGCATTTGCCTCACTGAGCTCCCAGCAATGTTACTCATTGCACGTTGCAGTACCAGCTCATTTCCTTGGTGGGGAGACAGAGAATGGAAGTTCCTAAAGCAGGAA
>NW_016691679.1:7343-9712 GCF_001604755.1 Lepidothrix coronata | reverse complement strand
AGCTGTGCCAGGGGAGGTTTAGGTTGGATATTAGGAAGAAATTCTTTACAGAGAGAGGGATCAGCCACTGGAATGGGCTGCCCGTGGAGGGGGTGGAGTCCCTGTCCCTGGAGGTGTTTAAGATGAGACTGGATGTGGCGTCAGTGCCATGGTCTGGGAACCACAGCGGGGTTGGATCAAGGGTTGGACTTGATGATCTCTGAGGTCTTTTCCAACCTGGTTGATTCTGTGGTTCTATATCCTGGATGCAGGAAGGGGAATCTGCTCTGCTTTTAATTTAAGCTGAGCCACGATGGCTGCACTTTCACAGCGTCTCTGTTAAGGGTGAATAAACAAAACACCTGCAAATCCTCTTGGAGGCAGCAGGGCCTGCTAACACACCTCCAGTTTCAAGCTAATGGATCCCTGGGCTTCCTTAAAGGAGATCCCAACAAGGGAATCCCTCAGGCTCCTGTAAGAAGAAAACATCCCCAACCCACCAGCAGCAAAATGAACCAGGAAATACTAATTACCAAAAGAGAAAAGCCCTTCTAAGGAATGCAATGCTAGAAATGCAGGTCTACAGGATGCACACACAGCCCTGAACATTTGACCTTCACATTAATGCTTCTCACCACACCCCAAATGTATGAGCATCCAGTAGAACCTCATGCCTCAGGTGCTGTTGTGCCCTCTGTCTGCTTTCCTTGCATTGACATTTGTCTCCCCAAACCTTCCCCTCATTATTCCCCTCTTAACCGTTTGGTTGCTGAGGAGTTTAAAGCACCAGGGTCAGATCAGGCCGTGATTCTCAATAGTTGTGTGAAACAGAGGTGTCTCGAGCTGGGTTTCACACAATTGCAGAATCACTGAGGTTGGAAACGACCTCCAAGATCATCAAATCCCACCCTGGGCTAAATCCCACCATGCCAACTAAACCATATTGCACAGTGCCACGTCCCCTTGGTTTTTTAGCTCTTCCAGGGGTGGTGACTCCACCACTGCCCTGGGCAGCCCCTCCCAATGCTTGGCCACTCCTTCAGGGAAGGAATTGTTCCTAATATCCAACTCAAACATCCTCCAGCACAACTTGAGGCCGTTTCCGCTGTGATGCAGCAGGAGAAGAGGGGACACTTGCAAAAGTGAGAGCCCAAGCTGAGACTGAGTCTCAGATTTCAGTGAAACACAGGTTTGGGTTCAAGGTTTGGGTTCAAGACCAGATTGTGCTCACACATCTACCAGCAAATCCATTGCACAGAGTTCTTGTGCCTTTCTTCAAAGAGGGTTTGAAATGCAACTGTAAAAATGCATTTATATAATATAAAAACATCATAATCATATTATATTATAATTAAATTATGTATATTATATAAATATAATATATAATATACATAATATAATGTACTATATATAAAATATATAGATGTAATTAAATGATATAATTATATTATAATAATATAAAAGTGTATCTGTATAATATCTGTTAATAATCTCTGGGATTGTGACCTGACAATATTCCAGGTGTTTGCACCATTTTTTTTCAGAAAAGCCCTTTGGACTCTTACTCAGTTCTAGCATTTAGTGGTATTATTTACAAGCTGAACAGAGGAAAGGGACCCCCCAGCAGGTCCTGGGTGAGACACTGTGAGCCCCTCCTCACACTGGGAGGGGCAGTGCCAACCTTGAGCACCTCCCATGGCACAGGAAGGACACCAGGGTGGTGCTGCAGGTTCAGAAGCTGAGCTGAGCACGTTATTACCATCGTGAGATGGTTCTTTGGGTTGCTGCAGAGTTTACAGGTAATTTCTTGCCAGGGCGAGGTTTCCATGAGTGATGGCAGCACATTCTTGCTCCTCACCTTCCAGTTAAGATGCTCTTCCAAGCACCAATGAGAAGAGCTGGAGATGTGACCGGTACCACTGGGGGCATCCCCCCTGCCCTGTGACCCCCTGGGCTTGTCCCCGGGCAGTTGGAGGTGCTTTGCCCAGGGACGGCCCTGGGGAGGCCCAGTGCAGCTCTGGGGTTGTGCTTCCCGTCCGGAATGCGCCGAACCACAGCTCTCCTGGCTGTCCCCAGCTGGGGCTGTCCCAGGGGTGCAACATCTCACACTTCTCACACCACGAGGCCTCCCGTGCAGCTCTGGCTCCACAGCAAACCCTGGGGGGAAGAGCAAACTCTTGCCAATATCAGAATTTTTCTTTTTTAAAGATCAGTTGAAAATTAAACTTATTTTGTATCCGAGACAGTCACGGCCTCTACTCCTGGAATGTCTTGCGGGACCTTGTAAGTCCTATGAGGAGCGGCTGAGGGAGCTGGGGGGGCTCAGCCTGGAGAAAAGGAGGCTCAGGGGGGACCTTCTGGCTCTGCAACCCCCTGACAGGAGGGGGGAG
>NW_016691679.1:0-4210 GCF_001604755.1 Lepidothrix coronata | reverse complement strand
ACACACCTGGGGGCAGGTGCTGTGCCCCCTGTGCCCTGGGCCCACCACACACCTGGGGGCAGGTGCTGTGCCCCCTGTGCCCTGGGCCCAACACACCTGTGGGGCAGGTGCGGAGCCCCCGCCGGGCCCGGCAGCGCGGCCTCGGCGCCGCAGGGGCTGCGGGAACTGGTCCCTTCCCCGGGGTCGGCCCTGCTCCCGGAGGAACACGCCGCTTCCAGGGGCTCCTCGTGCTCCCAGCGGGACATCCCTGCCCCGGCAGGGCCGCTCCCGGCCGGCCGGCCGGGCCTCGGGCGCGGGGCCGGGCCCGCGGGGGCTCAGGCGCTGCCGCAGCCCCGGCCCGGCCCTGCGGCTCCGCAGGCCCTGCGGCCTGGCCGGCCGGGCCCCCCCGTCCCTGTCCCTGTCCCTGTCCCTGTCCCTGTCCCCGTGCCCGTGCCCGTGCCCAGCCCCGTCCCCGTGCCCGTACTCACATCCCCGCCTCCGCCGGGCCGCGCAGGGAAGGGGCGGCGCGGCCGCGGCTCCGCCCGGCGCGGGGCGGTGCGGGGAGCGCTCCGGACCCGCCTGACCCGACCCGCCCGCCCGGGGAGCGCTCCCGACCCGCCTGCCCCGACCCGCCCGCCCGGGGATCTGCGGCACCGCCGCAAGGACGGCGGAGCGCGGGGTCGGGTGTCCGCGGCTCTCGGTACAGGCGGCTGAGGCCTCGCAGGACGAGCTCTTGGTGTAAGGTGGGAGTTGGAGAGACTCAACCCCTGCCTGTGATTTTATGTCAAGGGCCTGAAAGTGATTCCAGGCATCCTTCCTACTTTGGGTAGGAAAATATCATCCTCATCGTAACAAAGTTAAGATACCAGTAGCTGAAGAGATGTAGCAGGCCAGCAGCAAAATGAGGGAAACAACGGTGAAATAGTGATCTCGCCTAACAGCAGCAGAACTCCTGCTGATTTTGGCAGGTCATGATTCACCCCAGGAACACCATCCCTAAATTCAGGCACACAAGTAAACTAGACTAAGCATACTTAACTAATCCTGCTTGAATATATACAGGAAGCGTTTCTTACGCAGGTGTACAACTGAATCAGTAACACCATCATGAAAGATGGCCCATCAATAGCAGCAACATCTACCAAACCGAGATAAACGCCCAAAAGCATTTAGGCATTAGGAGTAATGTCTTTTTATGAGGAATCTAGATACATGTCTTTTTATGAGAATTCCAGATAAATGTCTTTCTTCTTAAAATACACCAGCTTTGCCTTGACATTCAGTTTTGATGGATGCCTGGACTTCACCTTGGTATTTATTTAGCAGCAGGAGACTGTTATCCCATGAAAACATTCTATCCCTTTGACATTATCTTTTAATTACCATTTCTTTTGTTCTGCCCCTTCACATGCTGCCTCATTATTCGTTCAGCATATCTACCTTTTCTTCCTTCTTCCTGACTACTTAAAGCTCGGGGCTTAATTAGAGTTTGAGTGTTTGGTTAATAAGCTACAAACAAAAGGTGTTTTTATTTTATTTTATTTATATTAACTTCTAGTTAAATTTAAAATCAGCTTGCAGACTCGTTTCCATATTTGTCAGATGTCATAAATTGTTTGTCATATTCACTTTCCCCTTAACAGGCCCTGGCAGAGGTTGCCCAGAGAAGCTGGGGCTGCCCCATCCCTGGAAGTGTCCAAGGCCAACCTGGGCTAGTGGAAGGTGTCCCTGCCCATGGCAGGGGGTGGAACTGGATGAGCTTTAAGGTCCTTCCAACCCAAACCAGTCTGGGATTCTGTGATTCTGTGATTAATCATTTGCATCTAAACTACTGACACCCACGCTCCTCCAAATGGAGAGTTTACTTAGTCATTCCTTTTTTCACCACCAAATATCAAATGAAAACATCTACTCCTCTGTTCTGGATAGTTGTGACGTGGGTTGCTGTCATTTTCCTCCTCTTACCCCACAAGCTGGATTCTTACCTGCAGGCTGATTCCCACCAGCCCCCAAAATAATCCCCTTTCCTTTCTGCATCCCTTGCTCCCTTGGAGGCACCCTAAGGAAGGGCTCCTATAGAATCACAGAATCGTTAAGGTCGGAAAAGACCTTTAAGATCATCAAGTCCAACCATCAACCCAGCACCACCACCCTGTTCACCACTAAACCGTGTCCTCAAGTGCCACGTCCACATGTTTTTTGAACATTTCCAGGGATGGGGACTCCACCACTGCCTGGGCAGCCTGTGCCAATGCCTGACAACTCTTTCCATGCAGAAATTCTCCTCATAGCCAACCTAAACCTCCCCTGGTGCATACTTAGGCTAACACCTGTTCACTCTTGCTGGGGTATGATTATTTTTGCCTCTAGCAAAAAAGAAACACAATCAAGACATGGAACTTTTTCCACATAGGACACGATACTGAAGATTTTAGAAATGAGAAAATATTGTTTCTGGTATCCATGTACCATCTGGGCGTTTGTGATTGTTAATCTTGATCCTGCCGTGGCTCCAAGGAACTGCAGTTGCGCCACCAAACACCCTCATTCCCCGTTCCAGAGGAGGGACAGTCCCGCTGTGGAAGCATTTGCAGTTGGTTGCATTGCTGCAATGCCCTCCCAGCAGATTTTAACCAAACCACATGAGGCATAACATTGTTGCTCCGTTTTATCTTTTTGTGCAGGAAAGTAATCATTTCCTCATGAATAGGCCCAAAACATGCAAGAGAATGACCCATTCTGGATTTTGGACGTTGCCTGAGCTCCAGTTTTCTGCCAGCAAACTTTGCAAGGCAAATGGATTAGCAAACCTTATAGCACAGTAGAAGAAACACAGCTGAGCAAATAATGGCACTTTTGGTTCACTAGTCACTCTGAAAAAAAACTTTTTTGGAGAAAATTTGAGGTTCAAATTATCTTTTTATGTTACAACATTTGAAGCAGCGAAAATATATTTTAAATACACATAAGTGAAATAAGTCTGATTTTTATTTATCTAAAAATTAAATTCAACAAATAATAAATTTGTAAATTAATATACATTCCCACAATGTACTGGAATAGCTGCATCCATACTTTTCACTGGAAGATATTTCCTATGAAATCCTGTTGAGTTCTAATCTTCTCTTTACAAGCCCTAAAAGCAGAGCAACAGCAATAAATCAGAAAATATGAGAAAATTACTTAAGTTCCTTAAAATAAAAGCACATTGAACAAGCAGAAACTAGTTACAGACCACACAGAGCCCAGCCTTCTCTACACTGTTTGGAGTCCTTTAAAATTAGGCCCTGAATACACCATAAAAGTGAGAAAATAGATGAAGCACGACATGGCTTGTGCAGGTACTGATGCTATTTCTCAACTCATGGCTCTGTTTTCCCAAGACAAAGGAAATGTTTTCTCCTTGTACCATTTTGCTTCTGTGGAGACAAATGCAATTTGGATGGTTTTGACAACATCATGGCCAACGCTGGGTGCCGTGCTGAGGGAGTCTATGAATTGCTGCACACCTGAAAGCACAGGCACATCATAGTTCCAATAAATAAGCAGCAACTATTAACTCTCAAGGTCTGGCCTGTTTAATGTCCTCTCTGTCATCCAGGAGATCATTCGTCTCGTGTTGACAATCATCAAAGGGCTGCCTGCCTTCCAAAGAGAAATACTTTCTTATAATGGGGTTCCAATTCAAAACTGAACCCAGGAACTCTCTCCAGGCTGTTCATGTGGTTGGTGCCTTTAAAGTTCAGGGATCCACCTGTGTGGATCCATGTGAAGATGGCTCCAGCAGCCTGAACTGCAAAACCAACTTTCAGCAAACAGAAAAACGAGTCTGATTAATGTCCCCTGTGAAAGGAACTGGCTGGTTGGGCCTGCCAGGAATCGTCCCAGTTTACTAAATCTGTTCAAGTCATTTCTTCTTTAGTAGAATGAGGGAACTTGGCAAAAGCCCTTCAGCAGCTTCTCAGCCTCACTTAGAAGAGAAAATGACTTCTAAGTCTAATGTCCTCAAGTGCAATGTCCACATGTTTTTTGAACACTTCCAGGGATAGGGACTCCACCACTGCCCTGGGCAACCTGTGCCAATGCCTGACAGCCCTTTCCATGAAGAAACTTTCTCTAATTTTTCTCATTTAAACCTCCCCTGGCACAGCTTGAGGCCGTTCCCTCTCCTCCTGTCCCTTGTTCCCTGGGAGCAGAGCCCGACCCCCCCGGCTCCCCCCTCCTGTCAGGG
>NW_016691678.1:0-4210 GCF_001604755.1 Lepidothrix coronata | reverse complement strand
CCCCTCCTGTCAGGGACTTGCAGAGCCAGAAGGTCCCCCCTGAGCCTCCTTTTCTCCAGGCTGAGCCCCCCCAGCTCCCTCAGCCGCTCCTGCTGCTCCAGCCCCTTCCCCAGCTCCATTCCCTTCCCTGCACACGCTCCAGCCCCTCTGGGTCTCTCCTGCCATGAGGGAAACAACAAGGAAGGAGTCATTCCCATTCCTCTGAGGAATGAAGTATTTACATTCCTTTCGAAAGCCTTAAGAACCCAAAAAGAAATCAAAGTAATGTATCAAAAGTGCTGTGGTGCAAGAGAAAGGATCATGCCATGAGTCACAGCAGCTCTGGAGCTTGGATGAGCCAGTGCCAGGGCACAGGAGCCATCAACATGTGCCTAATGCACAGAAAGACTGGGAAAACGTGTTTTCAGGGTGCAGAACTGCTGTTCCTATCGGAAGGGCAGAGGCTCTACAAAACCTTAGGGCCAGCAACCTGTAGGTTACTAATTTCTCTGTGAATTTTTAATGTCTTGACATGGAAAACAATTGCCCAGGACACCTTCAAAACAAAGCCATCCCCAGTCACTCCTGCCCTGGGTGAGTGTCACTTTGCTTGTCTGGCTTTGACAAAATGTCAGTAGCTGCAATGACAGAAAGTTACTTTGGGAGCAAGAGCAAGGCCTGACCTCTCAGGTACAGTAAGTGGGATGATTCACATCTTTGAAAGGCTCCTGGGGCCATCACTTATCCTGGACCTATCCTTTAAACAACAGAAAGCCCCAGTTCTCCCCTCCTCCCAAAAACCCATAAAACCTCTTCAGAATAATACATGCAGGAATAGGCTTGCAAGAATCAGAGCCCTCATCAGAAGCAACTACAATTCAAGGTACATAAGACATAATATCAAATCAATAATACTAAAGGATACTGATAACTTATGCTAATGTGAAACATCTCAGGAAAAAACTGCATCCCTTCTCTCCATGAGTTCTGTAATACTACTACTGTTCTTGGAGTGAGAAGAAAGCTGGGGGTTTGTTCTGAAATTTAGTTGTCCTCTCCAAAACTTGCCAAAGCATCAGCTTTTCTATATTTATTTTATAAAATATTGATCACTGAATATGACTAATTACCTGTAAGCCAGAAATTTATAACCAGTGTGTGGCATGTAAAAATAAACCACAGTTTTATTGGCTTTTCCTTTCCCTTAAGCTCATCCTTATTCCTATATATTCTCAAACCCTCAATATCACTAAAAATCATTGGGTTGTATTTCAAGGAACTTATGTCTATTTAATGATACTTCACTGTTAGTAATTGAGCAAAAGGGGAATAATTTTTTTAAGAAATGGCAGCAGTTGCTCCAAAATCCTTTTCTGGAGAGCAACAGATGTTATGGTGCTTCCTGTCAGCTACATTTTTCAGGAAATACAGCGTTCTCTGAATTTTATAGGACTTATTAGTACCAACATGCAGAATGCAACTGTCTTCTTTCCCAAACTCCTGCTAGAACATATGACCAATTTCTTGGGGTTTGCAGCTGTGACAGAAAACCAATAATGGAAATAAAGTTCTCCTTCCATCACACATAAGGAACACCCCAGTTCCCAAATTCGTCCTGAGAGAGAAAGTAGGGCAAGAGGTCCAAGCACCAGGTGAAGAAACTGCTAGAAGGACCAAGTGACAAGCAATGATCACATGGCACTAAAGATCATACATAAAAGATTACCATATTTTACAAATCATTTGCTGTTTCTGAAAAGTTGTATATCTGATATTTTAACTCTAATACTGAGAAATCACTCGAGCACTCCGAGTCAGCTGATTTAGGTCAATAGCAGAGGGATGTTTTTCAAACCTGTTTAAGCATTAAATAAACCCTCTTTCAGTTTCCCTCAGACAAGAGGAAATACTCCAGCATGGAACATGTATTATATATATTGGACACTAACTACTGTATTTCATTTCCACTTCTCATATCAACACATTCAACACATTCAAAAACACGGCATTAAAGGGATAATGTATTGCTGTGAACAGAGTGTGCACTTGATGGCTTTCCTGTCATTTCCAAAACAGATTATGAAACAAAATCATTCCAATTCAGGGCAATTCCCGCCCAGCTTCCAGCAGCCAGCCAGAGCCACGTGCTGTGCAGTTCTTCTCATAACATTCCTGTGGAGGAAAAAAATGCATTCACCTGGCCCAGCCTGCTTTTGTGCTTAATCACAGGTTTTACTCCTTTTTCTCCCCCTCATCCTCCTCTGTATCCTCCTCCTCATCCAACATGACTTATCTTTGCAGCTCTTCCCATTCCTTTCACACCTGTTGCCCTTCCCTTCGTGTTCCCCTGCTTTTGTTCAGTCCAAACCCTTGCACTGCTCTCTTGGAGAAAATACGAAGGACCAAATCCTTTTCATCGATTCACAGAATCATTAAGGTTGGAAAAGACCTCCAAGGTCACTGAGTCCAACCTTTTTTCAATTTGCAGCTTCCTGACAAAAAGGATTTGAGGTCATAACTAACCCAGACTAAGGACCTTCTGCAGAGCAGGCACACCAAGTCCCTGGAACATGCAAGCTCCACATCCAGTACTTGCAATGTCACCTACACACCAAAGTGATCTCCATCGATCCACTTTTCATACCCAATCTGATCAAAACTGTGAAAAACCACTGCACTGCATTAAAATGTCATATTGCCTAATGACCCTGGTCTGAGAGACTGAGGAGCTGAGCTGGCCACTGCACAGAACTGTTCCAGAAGCTCTGACTTATGAGACAGGCACAGATAAGATTTCCACACTCACACTGCTGGAGGCCTCATCATTTTTTGACGCGTTATATTTCAAAGTACATTTCAAATTCCCTCCAGTTATTGGGGGAGAAATGGTGCAGCACTGCAGTAATTCCACCCAGCCTTCCCAGAATGGAAACACTGATCCCCTCAAATTTGCTTTTGGAGGGATGAATCCGCCACTTTTGAGTTCCTTTTGTAGAAGAGCAGAGTGAGAAAGCACAGGCAGAGATGCCAACACGATGATGGCAACTCCCCGCAGACCACTGCTGTACAGCTCACACCAAAATATCCCTGCATTTCCCTGCTCCTGGGAGGAAAGGAGCTCTCTAAAGAACAACTCAGACAAAGCCATGCTGGCAAAATGGGGGGAAAATGCTTTTAAGGACCATTTGAAGTGCCATCCCCTCCTCCTGCTGAAAATGCAGAGTATCCTGTTAAGGTAACACACACCTTGCCTCAGATGATCTCACTCTTCACAAAGCTCCTGTGAATTGGTTGTTAGGAAGAAATTCTTCCTTGTGAGGGTGGTGAGGCCCTGGCACAGGTTGCCCAGAGAAGCTGTGGCTGCCCCTGGATCCCTGGAAGTGTCCCAGGCCAGGTTGGACGGGGCTTGGAACAACCTGGGCTAGTGGGAGGTGTCCCTGCCCATGGCAGGGGGTGGGAATGGGTGAGCTTTAAGGTCCCTTCCAACACAAACCGTTCTGGCATTCCATGAATAATTACCTCACTCAGAATAATCTCCTTGCTTCCAGCACCAGGAAGAGGCTTTGGTTGTGCTCTCACCTCTAGACTGGGAGAGCACAATCCTGAAGAACAACCACAGGACAGCTCTAAAGGTTCATCTATTACAACATGCAAACAGCATTTGAACGATGAGGCAACAGACAACTGACTCCGGCTCTTCCATGAACTGTATCTACTTCCAGGGAGTTCTCAGCTTCAGTCACAGGAAAAATCAGTGAGTCACATCTCACACACAGTCAGGCTGAGAAAATAGTTTCAGAGAATTCCACCTAAAACAAGTCCTCTCCTCTTCTACCACTGGAAAGAACAAACCTGTTCCATTTGGTGCAGTGACATTCTGTCTACACAAGTGCTTTTCAATGCTCCAAAAACCATTTCTTTAGTCCTTCAATAGAAAAATGCACCAAAAAAATCCCAAGCAGCCCAGTAGTATGACAAAATATTTGGGGAATACTCTGATAAATAACAGTGACTGCCTTGTTGCATGGAGTCAAGTTAGTCTGCCATGGTTTTGGCAGAGCAGTATTGAACATGCAGGTCTTAACTAGCTGGTTACAACCCACAGTTCAGCAACTCCTCCTTCTACATTTTTAATACAGTGTTGTTGGAGGGCTGCAATTGTGTGCTGGGCACTGGTGAGGCCACATCCCCTGTCCTGTGTTCAGTTCTGGGCCCTCAACAGGAGAGACCC
>NW_016691677.1:0-4211 GCF_001604755.1 Lepidothrix coronata | reverse complement strand
TTTTTTTTTTTTTTTTTAATTAAAGTTTGACCATTCTAAAAAAATCCTGGTCCTTCAGATAATAACTCACAAATTACTCTCTTACAGCAGCACCTCATGCAGTGAGGGTGTCATTTAAATAGACGGGATTTAGAGTCCCAAGGCCACCCCTACTCTGCAGAAATGGAAGCTTAACTCCAGCTGTGAGAAAAACACAAGGCTAAACTTCCTCTGACTAAGTTCACTGTACTGTGACTTGATTAACTTGGAGAAATTGCATGCAAAATACAATTTTCTGCTTGCAATATGCCCAAGACTTGCATAAAAAAAACCCTTCTGGTATAAATTCACGAGAAATAAACAATCCCCTGCAAACAGATATCATTTAGAGCCCAAAAGTACCAAGGAGGAAGCAAACTCTGCTTTCCACCCAGCCACCACCAGCTTCAGGCTGAGGCACGAAATGAATCAATGCAGCTCAGCAGATGTGGGAACAAAGCAGGACCGTCTTACCCGATGCTTTAGCCCAGGAAGGTGGGTTCTCTTCAGGAGTCCCAAAGATGCTGGATGCCATTTTGTTCCTCCGCACGGGTTGTTCTTTGGGCTCATCAAACCCCAGGGAGAAGTTGGACCCTCCTCCAGGAGGACGCAGGACTCTGCAGAGAGAGGGGCAGCTTTACAACCTGTACCCCTGCTGAAAGCTGCACTCCAGCCCATAAATCAGAGGCTGCCATGGCTCCAGTGCATCATTTGAACTATCCAGGTACGCCCCTGCCAGAATTCCATCCTGGCACTGCGTCTCCACTACTCTTCACTTTAGCAACACTTACAGAAATAAAATGCTCCCAACACTCTACTCGTGCCCTTGGCTTCATTCAGTGTCACCAAGGGCTGCTGCCACCAGCCTTCAGTCTGAGCCAAATAGAAAATAAGTACGTGGGCTTGTCAAATTCCAGCTTTTTAAAGAGAACTCTGTGAAGGTTAACATCAATCCTCCAACTGGCAGCAGGGCAAAGGCTGAAGTTTGGACTATGAGCCAAAGGACTGGTTGCACCACTGATGGCTGCAGCCTTTTTTTAGATTTGTTTCCTCAGAAAAACCATCAAGTCTGCAGCATGATTCTGGTCTAGAGGCAAAAGGTGCAATCAAACAGCTTTAAGTTGACTATTATTAGGAGAGACACGTGTACAAAGCTCCAGATATGTAACCTAAATCTAACAATCTGCTGTTAGACAAAAAAGGAGCCTGCTCAGTACTTCATGAGCTTTATTGTTGGTCTGCTTTCCAACCTGCAGAAATCAACCAAAATTAACAGCAGCGGCAAAATAAATCTTTAAATGTAAACTCCTCCTGATCTTATTTTCTTAAGCATGAGATCTTGTATTTGCTGGAGAAGCCAGGAGAATAAAGCTGACAGTGTGAGAACTGTCACAACCCCCAGAGAGATGTGAGTACACCAACAGAATTTGGGGTTTCTTGGGCTTTCAAGGCATCCAGTGCTCTGAAAGAACACCAGGACAAAATAGGGATGGGTGCACCCTTCCTGTTCTTTACAAATAATTTAATAAATCAAAGTTAGAACCTCACAAAAGGGAGCAGCACACAGCTCGTTGATGCTCCAAACCTGGGAATTCAACACGAAGAGTGTGTCTTGATTGTACAGTGTCATCACCACGGCTAAAGCATTCAGATATTTGGAGATTTTGCGCTTGTTAAACTCCAGATGCAACACAAAAACGCTCCTCCAAGCTCAAACACAACAATAGCAATGGAAATTCCCAAAGGTGTGCAGCATGGATATTTAATGTTACTTAACCAGCAAGCCACTTTTCCTTAAAAAATTCTTCTCCAAAGTTCTAATTACTAATGCTCAGCTGCTAATGGGAGGATCCCAGGAGACTGGACAGTATGTTTAATTATGATTTGTTTTGTCTCCTCCCTGAATTGGTGTAATGGTTTTGAATCACTCGTTTATCTTTTTTATCCCGAGAAAATGTCTCCATTTATTTGCTTAGTTACAACTGTTGCAGTTAATCTGAAGAACAGTCTGTTCAAAGCAGGGCTTGTTCCCACACCACAGATCACCTCTATTTCACCAGAGCAGTGAAACTACTACTCTCTTAAGGACACGACAGTTTCCACTGACAGCCTTTAATGACATTAACAGAAGAGGCAACTGAAGGGAAAAAAAAGCCATCACTCAAACTGTTAAAAAGGAATAATGCCTTTTTACCAACCTCAGCAAAAGGCTGGCAGGTTTCATTAGAAGCCTCTCACAGCCTGGAGATGCTGTAACGTGCTTTATGAAAGCCACGTTTAACACTTCAAGCAAGGAGCTGCTCTTAAAAATTCCACCTGATACCCAGCGATGTCCATTGAAAATCCACCCACAGCTCCAGCCGGGAAGCGCTCTGGAAACACGCTTTGCAAAGGGTTTGTAACACGCTTTGCAAAGGGTATTTTTCGCTTTAAAACACACCCTGAAAAGCTAAAAGGAAACAGGAAGCATCCGCTTTGTCAGGCCAAAACCTGACAGGGAAAAAAAAAAAAACAAAAAACAAACAAAAAACCACACGACAGCCTGTAAAAACGGCACGATCCTCTCCAGCTGCGCCTCCGGAGAACGCGGGTGCCCGACAAACGCCGCGCATCTCCTCCACGCCAACCTGCCAAGTTTTTCTTTGTTTCCAGACAGGCTCCGCTTCCAGCCCCCCACGCCCCTCCCAGCCTCGGGAGCGGGGAAGGGGCGACCCCCGGGTACCGTCACCCCCCCGAACCCAGCGGGTCCCCCCGGGCGGGGCGGCGCAGACAATGGAGCCCGCCCGGCCCCACCCAGCCCGCGGCGGCCCGAGGGGTCGGTGCGGCCTCGGGGATGGTGGCGGGGGAAGGCGGCGGGGAAGGCCCGGAGGGGCGCGGTGCCCCCCGCCCCCGCGCCGTGGCTGCGCGGAGAAGGCGGGGAGTCGCCTCCCTTCTTTGTTCGGCGGCAGCGGCGGGGCCGCACTCGCGCACCGGGCGGGTCTCGGCGTCCCCCGCACCGCCCCCCGCACCGGGCACGGCGCCCCCCGCAGCCCCCCGGGTGGGCGCGGCCGCCCCCAGCCGACCCCCCCCCCGGAGGACCCGCACGCCGCCAGCCCCGGCGTGTCCGCCGCAGCACCGCGCCCCAGCACCGCCCTGGGGCCGCGCCGGACAACACCCCCCGCCCCCAGGACCCCCGGCCCCGCCGCCATGTGGGTGCCAGCGACCCCCCGAGCGCCCCCGCGGACCTGGAGCTGTTCCTGCCATTGGGGTCCATGCCCGAGAACGTGGCCGTGGTGGTCATGGCGGAGGGGCGGGGGGAGCCGGAGCGAGGGAAGGGGGCTCTGTGCAGTAGCGGTCCCGCGGACGGTGCTGCTCCTCCCGCCCGGCCCTGCCGCTGCCGGTGACAACTGCGGCCGCCGCCCGCACCACCGCGGGTTTTATAGTCGCCTCAATCCCCGCCCACACTCAGCCTTCTCATTGGACTGTTCAAACGCAGTCGCCATCTTCTATTGGGCCGTGCCCTGCCACTCTTCCCTCTGCCCCGCCCCGCCGTCTATCCCGGGACGCCTCGCCTCACCGGCGGGAGCCCATTGGTTCAGCAATACGTCTGCTCCGCGCTGATTGGCCGCAGGCGAGCGGCTGCGCCCTGTGCCGGGGATTGGCGGGAGGGCTGTCATTCACCTCTGGCGCGCGCTGTGATTGGCTCAGCCGCGCCTGAGGAGAGACAAAAGTGCCCGCGGCGCTGCCCCCGCTGAGGGCCCCGGGGAGCGGGGGGTCCACTGAGGGAGTCCTGCCCCCCCTCAGCGCCCTCCCGGCCCCCTCATGCCCCGCCGTCCCCACAGACACCGCACAGGACACACCCTCGGGCCACCAACGCCCCTCCCTGGCACCCACTCGGCCACGCAAGGCCCGGTCCCTCGCACTCATGGCCGTGCCAGCCCTGCAGGTGCCTCAGGAGGTGCCGTGGAGTGGCTCCAACGTACAGGGATGAGCTACTTCAGAATCATGACCAGCCTTAATATTAACACAGGGAAGAGCTGAACTGCTAAAACTACACACAGATTAGAAAAAATAAAACGCTGTGGTCCTAAGACCCATCAAAAAAAAAAAAATCTTGGCTTTTTTTTTTTTTAAAAAGGCTGAACCAAGGCCGTTGTGCTGCAGGAGGTGTTGGCACAAGGCCGCACACGTCAACGAGGGCAGAGACACAGTGA
>NW_016691676.1:0-4220 GCF_001604755.1 Lepidothrix coronata | reverse complement strand
AGGGAAGGGAAGGGAAGGGAAGGGAAGGGAAAAGGGGGGTGGAACTAGATGATCTTTAGGATCCATTCCAACCCAAGCCATTGTATGATTCTATGAAAAGAAAAAGAATAGATCAGGGACAGGCATAGACATTTCAGCCAAGTTATTCTTAGAGAAACCTCTCCTTAACAGATTGGAAAGAAACCAATACATAAACTGGAGTTTTCAGGCAATCCAAGCCTGCTGATTTTCAAGACTTGTAGTCAAATTTCAATGGTAGTTCTCTGTAGAAGTCTGTTCTTATCTCCAGCTGTGGCACTGATTTGCTGTGTGGTATTGAGTAAATCATCCAGTTTCATTATAGAGTTGGTCTGCACACAACCTCCCACCAAAATAATAAAAGGTGAGAAGTCAAAATCAATTTCATTAAGCTGGCACAAGTCAATATTTGGATGCTCTGTACTGGGAATGGGAGTGGTTCAAAGTCAGCACCTGAAGTGTAGTTTTAAATGGACAAAATAAAAGTCATCAAAATAGGAAAATTGATTTTGGGAAGCTAAATCAATGCGCGTGCCTGTTACAATTTGCACACCTGGCTAAAATGGTGTAAGATATATGCTTACAATCGCTAAGTATTGCTATTATGACATGAATGCTGCAAAAAACACTGACTTTCAGCTGAAGGTAAGTGCTGAGGCGTCTGGTCTGAGATTAACTAACACAAGGGCCTTGTCTGCACCCAAAAATGTCCTGGTTTCGTTTATGTGATGCACAGCTCCGTGTAGCTCTGTGTATCATTCTTGTTTTACTGTAGCTGAAAACTGTTCCTCATTGACTTATTCTGAACTGGAATGAGCCTGCTTTAACATGCCTTAGGACATCCATTGTGCTTTTGTGCTGGTAGATCTAAACTGGTATCAAATTAACACTTTCATTTAAATCAGTGCAATTCAATGTGTGATCACCAACAGAACCATTTCAGTGTGTGTTGTCTTTAAATAAGCATTTCAAATCTCTTTGGCTGCAATCTGAAGTGTCTACAGGAGCCATCAGGATCAGCTCTGTCCATACATATCAGCTATATTTTCTATGATACGTGCAGAGTATTTGCAGAAATAAATGGGAAGATGTTTTTCCCATATGTGCATGAACTCTGAACTCCAAGAGTTCAAGTGGGTTCAGTTGTTCTCCTCAAACTGTCATTCTAGTCCTAATTAGTACATGGTGCCGTGAGCAATTTAAATGGAATATATTAATAGAGGAGAATTCAGAGGAGGAAAAAAGATGCCCTCCCCCATACCCCTGCCTGCAAAAACTCTTAAATAAACACGGGATTTCTTAAGGGTGCCTCACACCCTTCCCACCTCCCCCTTTCCCTTAACAATAAAGATTGAGGGTGGGAGACGGAGAAGGTCCGGATGCTGTCGACCAGGGAGGGTTTCCCACAGGAGGAGATAGCTGTAGACTCCCACTGCTTCCAAGGAGTTGTGGGGGATGGGGGGGATGCTGAAACTGAGCCATGATGGTTCAGGGAAGTGCTGTTTTATTTAAACTCTCAAATGGCTTGACATGCCCCTGGTACTTTCGCTGCCTAATTATAAATGAAAGGAAAACGGCAAGAGAATCCCCTCCTGTTGACCATCTCCCACTTAACAAGGCAGCACATGTCGCAGTCTCTACCTTTTTAGCTCTGTCCTTGCTTTTATCCTTCTGCAATTTAATCCTAACTCAATTATATTATTACAGCGTGTCACTTTGAGTCACTTTCCCCCTTATTGGCATATGGCTCTTTTCAGTTTCACTGCTAATTCTTTTCCAGTGGACTTGTTTAAAACGTACTCATTTTCTGTTTAGACTCTTGTGTTATTCACGCATCACATTTCTGCAATGCCTGGCTAACTTCCTCGGGAGGAGAACGGGAGCCGGGGATCTTCGCTCTCTGCATACATTTGCTGGAGTTTCCATACCAAATTGTCAAAACACAAACTAGATGGCAGGAAAGGTGAGCAGCCTGCCCCGTCTGTCAGAAATGTGGAGAGGAGGCTGCCCTCCGCTGGGTCTGTTCCAAAGCCCTGGGCTGGAGTGATGAGGAGAGCTGGTGAATACTGAAAACTGTTTTCTGTCTCTATTGTTTTTTCCCTTTTCCTTTTTTTTTTTTCCTTTTCCCTTTTAATTTTCTAATACATTCCCTGACTCTTTGTGCTTCTTTTGACTTTCCTCCTTGTGTCATCCACAGCACAGGCTCTTCCTAGCAAGATGGTCCTCCAGGCTCTGGTTTCCTGGGGAATATTTCAACTGCTCATCCATTCAAGTTGACTTCAAATTTGGATATGGGCTGCTTGACTGATGGCTAATTGACATGGATCAAAGAAGGCACTACTGCAGGTATTTACATGTAAAGAAAAAAAAAGATAATTCTGTGACACGTCACAATCAGAGAAAGAGGGCAGTTTTGAAAATACATACATTTTTCCCCCCCTCTCAGCTACTAAGAGGAGATGGTAGCAGCTGAGACAACCACAATGCTGTCAAGTCCCAAACAACACTTTCCAAAAAGATAAAAATTCCCTTTTAGGTTTTTATAGAATCCAGGAATGCTTTGGTTTGAAAAGGACCTTAAAGATCATCTAGTTTGAACCTGCTGACCAGGGCAGGGACACCTTCCACTAGACAAGGCACTGTTTTCCTTCAGGTTGTTTACACTTGAAATTGTATTGCAATAGTGATACTAGAGAATTTAGCTTCTTTGGTGTAAAATACCCATGTTTCCTTTCCATTTGCATGCACACTCTTATTCTGGATTGCCTTTTACTGACTGAGTTTGTAGGTGGAATAAGCTAACTAAGGGAAAAGCTTGTTGGTAAACATCCAAATAGATGAGCCCAGAGAGGAATTTCCTGTTTTAGAAAAAAAAAAAACCCAAGCAAAATCAAACACACAGAACCCCCTGAAGAAACAAACAAACAAACTAACTAACTAAATTAATGAAAAATAAGTCTGGTCTCATTTTTCCAAAATCTCGCTTACATGCAGGCAGAGAAACACAAGCAAACCGTCCAGGATAAAATTGTGCAAAATCTCTTTACTGCAGAGGCAAAGACAAAATTAAAAATCAGTTTGTTCAGAGACAGATCCTCTCAGATAAGAAGAGCAAAACCTTCTGTTTCAAGGTGACCTACAGTTTGCCCAACATCTTTCTTGAGTTAAGTAACTTGGTTGAGGGAAGGGGCTGCATCCCTGATTTTTCCGCTTCTCTACATTCAGCTCTGGAAATGAGTGACTTGAATTCAAAGGTCAAGATCTGTTTTCACAGGCAAAATACATATCTCTGTACTGACTTTTGCAGTTAGATAACTTGCACACTTCAATGCTGAGATAAGGACCAGGTAGGCTGTTTACAAATTCAGGTTGTTGTAAGTTGATAGTGGAGTGCCTGGTACACATGATATGAAAAGAGGTATAGAAAATTACACATGGTACTGTCGTAAGAACAGCCATACAAGCAAAGTAAGGACATCAATGGGGATGCTTTTATATCTCCTTTCTGATCCAAATCAAATGTAATAATTATGGAAATTCTGTGAGTTACTACTTTTCATTTCAAGATGAAATCATGTGAAAAGGTGCTCATGATTTCTGATAACAGGTTCTTCAGCCTCAAACACAAAGGTAGTCAAACACAAAGCATATGAGGACACGATTGCTCTCTTTATCCTCTAAGTTTTCCTTTCCTTCTGTTTAAACTTGGTAACTACATTGCTGAGCACTGTAATGACTCTGAGGTTATAGTTAGCAGTTAAGATGGTGCTATCATATCAAAAAATCATGTCCACTTCATAGCTGTCCCGAGTGTCCTCTGTTTTCTGACTTCATCTGTGGTAAGAGGCAGCTAATTCTACATCCTCTTTCAGGCCATTGGGTCAGGTTGGCCCTTACCATTATATCAATTTCCCTAAATCCTCAGTCAACTTGTCTGTCAGAGATAAAATCTAGTCTGTTTATTCTAGCTCTTCCAGCTCAGCTTCATGGAGAATAACTTCCCTCCACAGTATATTGTAGTCCATGCACCATAAAACTTCCTTAGAAGTTTAATTTTCACTGATTAGTTTCTAGAAGCACCATGGGGAAAGAAAGAATCTCACTAGATTTGGGAAGAAAATGTAAATACACTTCCTTTTGGAAGAAGCATAAATATAGGGCAACTCTATTATTTTTTGTTCTGGTTTTTAGGGGGATTGTCT
>NW_016691675.1:0-4222 GCF_001604755.1 Lepidothrix coronata | reverse complement strand
TTATTGGCTTAGTCTTATGGTAGTGAAGTTGTTTTATGCTCAGTGAAATGCAGGATGAGGAACAAATACTACTTGGTCTGGGGTTTTTGTAGCCTGTGTGTGTTGATTATACACAGAGCCAAAGCTAGTTTTGTGCCAACTCATAAATTTGGTATTTTTTTCTTAAAGTTAAAAACTCTTCTAGGTAAATGCAAGGGTTTTTATTAGGGCATTTTGTAACTTTGTTGTGAATTTATTGCTATAATATATATGAAGTCTGTATAAATTCTTGGTGATAACTTCAGGGTCTTTTGTCTATTTTTTGAGCTGGCTGCTGTTTTGTCAATGGTGATTTATACTACAGATCAGTTTTTTAAAACTAGACTCATAGAAGATAAGATGATGGCTATTGTTCTTCCCGCTGATACTATTAACAGATTTTAGGGAAGCCTGAAATTCTTTTGTTCGAAGATGCTCATTGCAACCAGCATGCCATTGTTACCAAAAGTATTTTAATTCTGTTCAGTTTTAAATGGGGCAGTGTTGAAGAGTTGAGATTGAATGGGCTGCCTGCTGAACCATCCTGAAGAAGGCTGCCTTTTTTAGATTTGAAAACTTGCATTTAAAGTTGCTAAGTGTGTAAATTATTCCTGCTACCCACCTAGAAACCGTTGGAATGTAAGGTGGTTAGAAATTAAAGCAGTGCCTCTCAAAAGCTGCATGTGTTAGGCTTTGCTGCTGTTTAGGGACAAGATTGCTGAGGTGATATAAGATCTTTCTGCTTTGGGTTTTAAACTGTATCCCTGGGTCGGGCTCGTCTGATCATTCCTGAGCTCATTCAGTTAGCTAAACCAGCAGAAAACTAACTAGGACAAGAGCAGCAGCATTGCTTTGCTTAGGGTTGGTGGGAGTGTGAAGTAAGGGAGGAGGAGGGAATGAAGTATGGAAGTAGTGGGATCATCCCTGCTGAGAGCAGTTAACTTTTAGATTGACTATTTTAAGGTAAGTGAGAAGTCCATCAAGGTAACAGGTATCAAACTTGGTTATTTCAAGCTTCTTTGCAGCAGCAGTGCTGCTCTTTGGGCCTGAAGGTCAGTAGTGAAAATGTCAGGTGTGTTTGTGCTGTCCTGGTGAAAACTGAGAGCGGTAGGGGCTGACACTTATTAAACATGAAGGGTCATGACTGATAACTTTTAGGTAATACATGACTTTTGAAAGGGGAATTAGTGCTTGTCTGTCTTATGAAAAAATCAAAGTCGGTTTTTGATGCTGCTGGTTTTGCCAGACAGGAATATACAAACATAGCTGAAGTAATATTCTTGAGTCTGATCTCTTTTCATACAGAAAATTTTAGTCTGTCTAACAAACAAGACGTACAAAGCCATTTATTAGTGAGTAGTCTAGTATGAATTCAATGCACACTGATTTTTCTTGATTTGCTTTAATAATAATCATTAAATATTATGTGTTCACTGAATATACAGTGCACATTCTCAGTTATTTTCCAAGTGTGTCCTTTTAAACTGTAAATTTGAGCAGCGTTGGGTGTTGCAACATCTGTAATTCACTCAATTTTTTAGCTAGGTGGCAACTTTATATAGTTTGTCTATAGCTTTATATGTGGGGCAGAGTGTTTGCTTCCAAGTGCAGCATTTGTTGTCTTATCTGCTTTTTATTGGGTAAAAAACAGAGATCTGCTGCCTCTTATGGAGAGTGTAAAAATGATAAATATCCCAAATTAAATGGCTATCTTGAATCAGTCAGCATATATTTTTCTATCTGGAGGGGAGGTTGTGTGTGGGGCAAACCAAAAATATTTAGCCAAAAGTAGAAAAACTCATCTTATTTAATAGAATACTAAAGATATCCTGCCATTATGGAAAGCTCACAGTAATTTTCAGTATAAATATATGAAAAAAAGAGAAATAGTAAAAACAAAAGCCAACCTCTTATCCCCTTCACCGCTAACAGCAGAAGAGGAGGCTGAGGTGGATGACAGGCTTCAGAGAGATTGAAAAATGCCCATGTGAGCAGGAGCTCCAAAGAGGGGTTGTTATTGTGGACAGAGAAATTGAATTATAAGATTATGCAAATAATGTTGTGAAAAGTATGAACTATTTACACTGGTTTGCCACTTTTCTGGGTAAAGCACAGGGATACTAAATTTAGTTTGAGAGGTAATGCTACTTAATATAATCTATGGAATTATTGCTATGAGCTAAGGCTCACAGCTAAGGGTTTAATGGTATTCTGAAAAGGCTAGAAATTTAAAATAAATAACGAGAATATAAGCAGTTTTATCTTTTTCTTTCGTATGTTTTTGCCTTGCATTTCCCCCATGTTGGAGTTTTATGTCTGTTACATGTAGTATTTTGTATTGTCCACTGTAATTAATTTCACTGGATTATTGGGGATATTGCTTCTATTTAATACCGTATTTTCTGTATCCTGAATACCATATATCTTGTCTCCTTTGAAATGCTTTCTGCACAAATTGGTGTTGGTTTGGCCTTCCAAGGAGAGGGAATTAAATGTCAAGTTACTTGTGTCAATTAAGTAAGATCTAGATAAATTTCATTTGTGGGAAAGAGGGCTAAAGATTTTTATATGACGGAGTATATATGCGAGTGCTGAAATGGTGATAGTGAAATTATTGGGATTTTTCCACCATGACTAATAACTAGAGAACTGAGAGTGAATGGAGTTGTAGAGAAGCATAAAACTGTGACATTACATTTATTTATTATTTATGATAAAGCAGTGTGCAATGTTTTCTGATATACTTCTCAGTTTTCTCACTTTATTCACGTGTTAGCGATCTCAGAAATTACCTTCTAAGATTTAGGCTTACTTGTGTTCGTGTCCTTAGGGATGTGATGCCCATGAAGTGACTTTGTCTCTGAAGGGGCAGGATGATTGAGCATGCAGAAGCTCTGGATCACAGTAGTGTGTAGTCAGCCTAAACTAGTGAGGATGTTGGTTTTACAGCCTTTTTTATCAAGTTCTGAGTCCATTGGCATAAGAGCAGTCCTTTCCTGAAAGAAAGAGGAAATTATTTCTGACTGTATGTGCATCTGTATAATTAATCAGTTCGGATAATAGAAGGTAGAAAGTTACCAATAGACTCTGAATTGCTATTATAGTTGTCTGGTGGTGATAATAATTAATTTAAATCATCTTCAAATTGAGAACACTTCTATAATCACTTGATGGGATGAGTTAATAGAATTATTGTAAATCATTACCATTTTATGATCTGCTTAAAATTTCAATCTTATATTTCCTAAATATGTATGCAGTCTTTACATTTATTATAGTCAATAATTAAACATGTAATACAAACGCAATAGGGCAAATTGAGTTTTGATGATTGGGGAAAGAGAGAGGGGTAAGCATTTAATTTTTGTTTTTCTCATTTTTATGGTCATCTGTGCACCAAATGCAGGTCCTTGGAAACAGAACTCTTCACTGTGATGAGCCTGATACAAATGTTTGTAGCGGATTAAGACCCCTTATTTAGGTAAAGTTTATAAATTGTATGCATTATGCAAGACAGGCTCTTATGATTTGTCTCACTTGATCAACAGATAGATAATTAATGCAGAGTTACAATTTATTTAACCATTTATACATATATAAAAGAAGATTTTTTTCATTACATGAACACATGGGAAATACAGTGCCAAAAATCCACTCGTACTGGAAAGTACTATAAAGGGGAGTTTACCGTGTTTTCTTATGATGGACAAAGGTTAATAAATTCCTTGCATTTCACCTTCCATGAAATTTTCTAGTCTTTTTTCAGTTGTATCTTGTGTTAAGGACCCTGAGAAGAACGAGAGATTTATTTGCCACATGCTCGTTTTTTTAATATTCAGTGTATAATCTCAGATCAGGTTTTCAGTGTGACACGATATCTTAAAAATTAAAAACGTACTTAAGGAAATTATTTCTAAATTAATTATATTAAAAAACCCACTAAGCCAACCAATATTTTCTTCCATTTCCTGTGCCACCCCTGAGGTTGTATAATGATACAGGCAGCAGTAGGAGTTTCTGTGGACCTGTCTTTTTCCGTAAGCAGTGTGATGTGTTTTATCATTTGAGAAAGCTGTTCTAGAGATAAAGCCCCAGTTTTAGATCTGAAGTTTGGTTTGGGAGTCTACTGCAGAATAACTTTATGGGTATGACTGCAATTCCCCCTTTCATAAAGGAGCCCAAAAATGCCTTTTTTTTTTTTTTT
>NW_016691674.1:0-4227 GCF_001604755.1 Lepidothrix coronata | reverse complement strand
TACTGCACCCCTTCAGCAGTAACATGAAGTGCTCCAACTTACTTCTGTGCTTCAGAGAGTTCAAACTCCTCCTCTGTTCTGCTTTTGAGCCTTTGGGACGAAGGCAGGCCGAGGGAAGCCGCCAGCTTTACCAGCTTAATGGCCTCATCTGGGCAATTGGTTTGTTTAGCACAGCTCAGGAACTCATCCATCACCTTGTCACTGCAAAAGCAAAGGCACAAGTGACTGTTCATGTGAGGTGGCCATTAATTTACAGCCTGTGCTTTAGACAGGAGAGGAGGTGACATTTTCAGATCACTCAACCAGCCCAATACTGCTCCTGCCTGGAATTTCACCTCAGCCTTCACCCTGTACCAATGTGGTGAGTTTGGGAACTCCTGTCCTAGCAGAACAGGGCAGGCACTGAGTGACACCAGGTGTTTGGCCCTTGGTACCAGACACGCTTGTGGTGTTCACTTGGGCAAGCTCCAATTTTATACTTTTATGTTAAAAAACCCACCCATACAAAGCACATTACTATTCCTTAGAAATTATGTTCTACTTCAAACAGATTTCCCCCCCCTCAAAATCTTGAGACAAGCAAACTGTTGTAGCCTAACAGGAAATCACCTAAGATTTAGGATTTGACTTGATAAACTTGTCTTCAGGAACCCAGGCACCTCTGAAACACCTGTGCTTGGTTAAGAGCACAGTGGATTTTTTTTTGAGCACATGGGAAACCAGATGTTCTCAAGAGTCCTGCTCAGACTGATCTGTTCTGCTGAGTTCATCAGCTCTCCATGGCCCAGAGCTTCATTCTCTGACATCTCCATGGCCAACCACTTGACCCCCTCCCACTTTACTTTTCAACATGTTTTGAGACAGAAAGGTCTTGGAATATATCTGCCATGCTCACAGAGACAGACACAAAACATGTTTTGGAAGCAAATGGACCACTATTGTCAGTTATTACTGGGAGCTGGACTACCTGACCTTTAAAGGTCCCTTCCAACCCAAACTGTTCCATGATTCTCTAACAGAAATGCAGGATCTCAGCCAAATGGGACACTCAGTACCTGAAGAACCCAAAGGTACTTACGTGGGAATCCTATTGGCTTGCTGGAAATGCTCCATCATGTTCCTATTCAAAAGAAAATTAAATAATAATTAAAAAAACCCACATAACACAGGAACAGACAGGTATTAAATCTCTTGGATGAGCCTCCATTTAAACACAAGTAAGCTTACATTCATGAAATATTCCCCACAGATCTGAAAGGAGCCCATGCCATATTCTTGCAGGTGCAATCTGTACCAGCTAACTTCACTGATTATTTTAACACAGAATATCTAAAACTAGTGCAGAATACATAGAAAATGTAGCTTTTAAAGGAAACTTTAAAATATTACATATTTTTAGAAGGGTACTTGCCACTTCTTTGTTTTAAATGAATAAGTGCAAAGGGAACATCTGTATTTAACAAAAACAGCTCAAACCTTAAATTGGAGGCTGGGTATTTTTACCTCCATTCCAAGTTCAGAGCATGTAGGACAGTAAATTCTAGGTACTGGAGAGCTGTAAAAAACAGTCTCTTTAGAGTTTAATTAGGGTTAATTCTAATTTAACTAATTAATCACTTTAGCAGTTTGAAATCCAGACAGTTCTAAAAAATCAGAGAATGGGAAGCTGTGGGCAATCAGCAGCACTCAGGGAGGTGATAATCAAACCCCACCTTGCCATAAGCAGCTGTATGAAGCTCTACACCAGCTACTACATTAACTTCTAAACCATTTCTGAGAGAGACAACTGTAACCTGGTGCCAAGAATGAACAATACCATTAAAAAAAAACCCATCACATTCCCAGCAGGATTTATGCCCTCCCTTTGCCTGCACTAGCATTCCAAGGCAATCAGTCTGTAGCTTTTCATTTTTGTGATCAAGCCTTGAGTCACAGTGTCAGCAGGCCAAGAGCTCACACAGCCCACACCTACCAAGCATCCTGGGTCCTCCCAGCCCTGGAGAACAGCACCACCACATTGCCCAGAGCGCTGCCTGTCCATTCCAACGGGAGCTGCTCCCTCCCAGCAGGCTCATGGGCAGCTTTGATGTCTTCAGCACACTTGGCAAACACCAGCTGAATCTGGGGAAATATTGTGCTGTTAATCCCAAAACCTCTAGAATTAATGTAACCATTTCAGTGCAACTTCTCCTACAGGTTTGCTCCGTATGTGATTTAAATTTGGGAATTAGCAGCAGTGAGAACAATCTTCCACTTCTGTCAGGGCAACTGTCCCCACTAGGCAAGATCCAAGGTGGCTTTGCAGGGACAGCTGATACTTAGAGGATCCTGCAGTACACATCTGCCTACCTTTAACACTCTGAAGCTTGAGAAGCTAGTTACTGCAATGAAATCCTTGGCAAAAATCCCTGAATTCTGCCAAGTGCTTCCCCGAAGATTTGGCTGGCTGGGCTGGATTACTTTCCAAACCTTGTTAAGGAAGTGATCCTCCTCTGTGTTAATTTGAGGTTTCTCTATAGGTAGAGTTAAATTTCTTCACAGTAGCTTCTATGGGGCTGTGTTTTGGATTTGGGATGAAAAGTATGTTGGTAACACAGGGTTATTACACTTGAGCTTTCCAGTAGCTCGGCTTTTCTGAGGATGGTTGAACACCTCCCTGCAGTGGGAAGTGGGGAATGAGCTCCTTGAGTTTTTGTACTTTTACAGTCCCAGTTCCTTCCACCATCCATCCCACTGGAGAGGAGTGAGCTGTGTGGTGCTCAGCTGTTCACAGGGGTTAAACCACATCAGCTTCCTTACCTCATCTGGGTGCTGGTCCCTGCTCATCAAAGACAAGAACTCTTCCAACAGCTCTTGTTTCCTGGTAAACCCCAACTGTTTCACATCTGTTTAGAGAAAGGCAGTAGTTGGTAGGATTAAGATTTGACCTGATCTGCAGAGGGTCCAGGTGATTAGATACCACAGGCCAAGGGTTGCTATATAATTTTGTCCTTTACTACCTGTAAAATTTCACTGCACTGATTTTGCTTATAGAAATCCTGTGCTGTTCTGATTACAGATTCTGTGCTATGTTAATCAAAAAATCCCGTTAAGAAAATAAAGCTTTAATTGTAACTACAAATTAGTGCTGTCATCATTCCGCCAAGGATCCCTAAAAGAACCATCTGTCCCCTCAGTGTTGGTGACAGTTGGATATTTTCTGTGAGCTAAACCTGTATCTGCTTTATTGTCTCCTCTTTTTAAGGGGCAAAAACCAGGAAAATAATTTAGACAAGATAAAACCTGGGCTGCTGGTTGAAGTACTACTCTCTGTAAGCACTCAGTTTCCCAGGACACTGACACTGCACTGACACAGCCATGATCTCTGGGACAGTCTGTGCTATTGGTTCTGCCTTTAATACAACAGCCTCACCACTGCACTAAGGAATAACATCCCTCATTCCAGTGCACCTTATCATGGCTACTCTGAGCAATGGGAAGTTCCCAAACCCACTCCCACTTTGCACTGCTCCTGACATTTGTCAAACAAACTGTCCATGTGGCCATCACTAACCTTCCCAGACTGAAGGGATCAATTCCAGCTGGTTGGCTGCATCCAGTGCTTGAAGGAGGTCCAATATATTTTTAGGAGTTGGATAGAAGAGCTGATGAAGGAAGAGAATAGTTTCAGTCACCTGTAACTGCTCCATTTCTCCAGACTAAAGCTCTGAAGCTCATTCAGCCCAGCACACACTTACCGAAGGTGACATTTCCTTGTACCACTTCAACACAACCTCAATTTGTTCCATCATGCACAACAAAGAAAAGAACTTTGACCTAGAGGAGAGACAGAATGTCCTAATTCAGTAATGGTTAGACAAACACCAACAAATGATGGTGTGCTGATCAGACTTGTATTGTAGACCAGGGAAGTTTCACTGTGTGATTTCAACACTCCACACAATCAGAAAAGCAGCAGTGATTTTAATGAGAGGACTTAATGCTGACACTATATAACTGGCAGAACTAATCAGAAGTTAGACTACTTCATTTTAAGATCTTAAAAAAAAAAAAGCCATCTCCCTGCCTGATGCCAGGTTTGAGTTATGTGAGTCTGTCTCAAATACAACCTCTGGTTAAGAAACACTTTAAAAAATGAACTAAATTAACCTTGTTACTTGTCAAGTTCACAACACAAGCCTGGGTCCTTGATCCACTGCATTGACTAGGAAAATGTCCCCACGCTAA
>NW_016691673.1:0-4236 GCF_001604755.1 Lepidothrix coronata | reverse complement strand
TTTTTTTGGTTTTGTGTTGGGTTTTATCTTTTATTTATTAATCATGCCTAGCTCCTGCTCCGCACTATGAATTTATCTTTAAGGTTCGTAAAGTTATCAAATGTAGATGGATTTTCTTAGGCTGACAAAAGACAACCAAGAGGAGGTTGGAAGGAGGAGGAGGAAGGAAGGAGGAAATATATACTCTTCCTCATGGCCAAGTGTTAAAGACCTCAAAGCCATAGCACCTACATTTCGGGTATGGCAAGGCCACCTGAACAACTTTAACACTGCTTTTACTGCAATGTCATGCAATAAGCAAGTGATTATAATTTACCTTCAGACCTGTGGGCTTTGATTAAACTAATTTACATTACATCAGATTTTTCCCTTTCCCATTCATTTCTCCTCAGATGACCACAACTGTGAATAAATTTAGTTGCCTGGTGGACCTCACTAGGCAGGCTCATATGAGATGTCTACATTTCAGCTGCAACTTACGGTTTTTTTAGAACTTTGATTTGGAATAATTAAAAGAAATCTGTAGCAGATTTTATTCTGAGTTACTAAGTATATACTCCACTACTTGACTCCACCTTGAATGACAACATTTGCTCCCTGCTACTGTTAATTAAACTAAGCATCAAACAAGACACTCAAAAACCTCAAAAAACCCCCACTTTTGCTAAGTGTTATGAGATGGTTAGGCTTCCTCCTCAGCTTCCCCTGCATTCCTGTAACTACTTTCAACACCCACCCACAACTCTTTCCTACAGTCTCCTGAGGTTGCCCTCAAACGTTCCCTTAGACCTGCCTGTTCTTTTTAAAATGAGAGCTCTTGTTCTGCCTCCCTGCTGGCTTGCACTATATTTGCCATTCCCACCACTGTCAGACTGCACAGCTCTTCACTTCTTCAGGAGAGGCTGATTGTCATATCAATCTCCATGTTAACAATGAACATCTTTTGAGGAAACATCTCCATACATGGTACACCATCTGGTCCTAATGCAGACCAGAGATCATGAAAAGAAAGGTCAGAGGGAGAGTTTGAGAGAGTTTACAGTCCTTTCTATTAATAATAAAAAATTTCAAAGGCTTATAAATTGCATGTATCTGCTACTTGCCATAGAGAACTCAAGGCCAATCTCAAGCACCCAAGTCAGAAAGGAACAACAGCATCTCAGAAGAGCTGTTGTGGATCAGTTTAAGATAGAAAGAATATGCTTTATTTAATCTTGAAAAAAATGTTAATACATTTTAGGTTGAAATTTCAGCCAAAATTCAACTTTAGACAGGTTTGGCATACAAAATGGGAAGGCAGACACCTAAAATGGTAATGCTTCAAAACCTTAGAACTTAAATTGTCAAAACTTACACCAATGTAATACATGATAAATTTAATAAAAACTGCTTTGAAGCTAGTAGGAAAAAAATTAGGACAAAGGTTCAAAGATAACAACAGAAACTGGGGGCGGTTGTGTTGTTTTTTTGAAAATCTCGTCAAACTAAACTATTCTGGACACCAACTAAAGTAACCAGATGGACCTTAAGAAATTGATGCTTCTGTGAGAGCATTAAAAAAAAAAAGCCAACTCAACAGAAATAAAGGCCTGTCATAAACTCACTGAACCAAAAAATATGAGAATGGGGAAGAGACTGTTTTCTGTTGCTTCTACATTGGCAACAGACAAGCTAAATAAACGGGACATTTTTGTTGCGGAGATTTATTTTTTTTTAACATAAAACTCCAAAGTTTTATTTACTAAATCACATTCAGAATGAACGAACTGCAGAAAAACAGCAGGTGAAGTATCCTTCAAACACACTATGATTCTGCTTTTTAAAAGGCTGGCTGCTACTGAGACCTGCTAAGCCTTTAGAACCAACAGCTCAATACAGAAATTAGTATGGCCCAAGAGAACTTTCCCACTGCAGCCTCTTGAGACCAGAAAAAGTTACTTGATACATCCTGTCTGCTAGAAAAAAAACTTTGCTGCTATGTGTTGCTTCTTTTAGTTTGTGGTTGACATACATGTTACCCCAAGTATCTAGAACTAGTATTGTCTATAATCCAGAGAGAATACTTCATTAAAAAAATTATACAAATTCCTAATTTCATTATGACAGGTAAAGAAAAATTAAATTACTAGACTAGAAGACTGTGACTACCTAGAAACCAGTATTATGTCCTTATTATATTTCATGTGGGTAAAAATCCAGTTCCAAATAATTTGAGAAGTCCTCTCTCCTAGGGCAAGGAAAATTACAAGTAAATTTTAACTTGGCAAAATGTGTAAAACAGTAGTATGAAAAATGGGGACTGGAAGTAGACGGCTGCTGACACAAATGAGAAGTTTTCCCAAGTAGAAGTCTAATAAGAAAAATTAGGTCAGATATTAATTAAGAACATAGAAGCAAATCGATGATGTGATGAAAACAACAAAATAGTCTGCAGCACAAAACAACCAGAAGAGCAACTTTTCTCCATATTTTGGAAAAGCACAGTAACAGTCTAGTAGCATACAAGGAAGAAGAACTATGTTTTGGTCAGTTAGCATGAAAATACTTAATAGGCCTTCAAAATTCAGTATATTCATAGAAAAAATGTCTGAATTTAACAGTCCAATTAGAGCCAAGAAGATCCACTACTTGCTGGATTTCCCAACCCTCGAAGCCACTTCAAAAGACTGAGACCTACATATTTACCAAAATGCTAATTTTCCTTGAAATAGTTATACAAGCAAATCAGTAGCCTGTAACTTCTTGTATGTATCAGACTCACACTAACCTGAGGAAAAATAACAGAAATACTGATAGAGACTTTCAGTGATCAAGAATTTAAGAACTGGGATGGAATTAACACCAGTCAATATGTTTTTATATAGATGAGTCTCAACCAGCCACGACAGTTAATTTTTTTCATTTTTCATTTTTATTTGCATTACAAGTTTGCTTGAGAAAGGCAGATGTACTATAAATAATCTCTTGAATAGTATTTGATTTACTTGCAAAGGACACTGCAACAGAATTAGCATTGCAGAGCATTAATGAAGTACATGTGAAATGGATTAAGAGGTGCAAAGTTGAAGCATTTCAAAAAAAAAAAAAAAAAATCAATGGTCCATGACTGATGACAGTCAAGGAAAAAAAAAAAAAAAAAAAAATCAATGGTCCATGACTGATGACAGTCAAGGAAGCATTTTTCAATATGGAATGTAGAAGGATTCCGGTGGTGTATCACAATGAAAAGGTTACACTCACACTCTTCAACATTTACATCAGTGATTAGGAGAGGAGAGGAATCAATTCAGACCAAATTTACAGATGACAAAAGCAGAACAGCAAATAACGATAAGCACGAGGAAATTGGTTTGGTAAACTGTGTTCATTCAAAACAAAATACACGTTAGTACAGTGAAACAAAAGCAACACACTGGGAACAAAGACTATAGTTCACACCTACAGAATGGGGGTACTGTATGCCAGAAATTTTCAGCTGAAAAGGAGTCATGGTAGACAAGTTATTCAAGGTCAGTTTTAAAGGAAGATGTGGAGTTGAATACTGAAGAACTGTGTATGAGTACTGAGGTGAATTTCTTTAAACGCATTGTGAGAATGGTACTGGAGCACACACAGTTCTGGTGGCAAGAGTTAAAAAGGAAAAAGAAAAAGAACCGGTATGCTGAAGAGCCATAAACAATGTTTGAAGGCCTTAAAAAAAGAATAATAGCAACAGACCTTGAAGAGCAGTCTCTTACCATGACAAAAGGAGACAGAGGTGAATTCAGCAAAATGTGTAAGCATATTCATGGAGGAAAGGTGCAGGCAGCACAGGGTACTTAAATCTTGAGAAGAAGGGAATCATATGAGCCAGTGCTTGGAAAATCTTGGTTGAATGAAAACTGGCTCAATGCCTGGGCCCAGAGGGTGGTGACCAGTGGAACAGAATCCAGTTGGAGGCCAATAAGCAGCAGTGTGGACCAGGGGTCCAGTCCCATTCAAGACCTTCAAGATCATCATTCACTGATGATCTGTGTGACGGGGCACCGGGTACCCTCGGTGAGTTTCCTGATACAGTTTGGTTTCCAACAACTGGTGGATACCAAATTGAACATGAGTCAGCAAAATGTGCCTCTCATATTATCAGCAGCAGGCCCTTTGGTCTGGTTCCATGATTCTGTCTACAGATGTCAAGCAGGGGAACATGGAGAAGGTTTTGGTAGAACCTCTCTTATCCTGCATGAGATGTATGTAAGA
>NW_016691672.1:0-4239 GCF_001604755.1 Lepidothrix coronata | reverse complement strand
TTGGCACTTCCCAGCCTGTCTTGTGACATTTGGGAATTGCTTATGGCTCTGTGACACTTCTGCCAAAGCAGCTTCGTTGAGGCCTTTGTTAGCTCCTGTGGCACCAGCCCTAGTAGAAATTTGCCTTTTCAGAACTGGTGTTTAAAGATGCACATGTTGTTTTGCAGAGGCATTATATGAGACGTGTCCCTGGGAGTGTTACGTCTTCGCGCTCATCATCTTCATCACCATGACGAACCAGATCCACAAGTGGTCCCACACGTACTTTGGGCTCCCACGCTGGGTCATATTCCTGCAGGACTGGCACATTATCCTGCCCAGGAAGCACCACAGGATCCATCATGTGTCTCCACACGAGACCTACTTCTGCATCACCACTGGTACTGCCCTTGGGGTCGTGCTGCAGCCTCCCTTGAGTGCAGTTCACCTGCCGAGATGTAACTTAAGGGCAGCCTATTGAACTGGAAAAGGGCATGAAGTTAACTGTGAACTTACTGCACAGGCTCTTAGTAAAACTGGAGTTGGTTTTGTTGCATAAAAAATGGGGGGGGAAGTTTTGTGATCAGCTAAAGGTGACTTGCAGCCTGAGGGAATAGTCAGTGGTGCTGAGATCCAATGGAGTGGAGTCTTGGTAAGCTCATGCCTCTAATGGGTTTTGTTCACTAAAGTCTTAAAGCTGCTGTTCCTTCAGGAGAGCATTTAATCTGCAACTGGTCTGGAATGCTCATTTCTAAAGCCAGGCTTCTGGATTTTCAGCATCCACTCATTCTAACTCAGGGTAGAGGAGTGGACAGGCTTTGCTGCCTTTCACTTCCTTTTATATCCATGTTCAATATTGTGCCCACTGGACAGGTGGGAATGCCCAGTGACCAGTGTTGCACAATCCTAAATAAGTTATCAGGTTAATCAGACAGCAGAAAATAAACCACTCTAGTTCTTCATTCTGTCATTGGCTTTGTCAAACAGTTCATGTGGGTTTTGAAACCTCTGCCAAGAAACAAATCTAGTTCTCATTAGCAGAATGTCATGTAAAAACATGATACAATTAAGAAGCCTGACTTGACAGATGATGACAAAAATCTTGCCACTCAAAGATTTTTTAGTCCTACTATGTCCTGAAAGTAAAACCTGACCATTATTAGCAGTCTTAGAGCAGTTGAACTTTGGATGCTATGACAAACTAATCCTCTTTTTCCTTTGCAATCCCTTAGGTTGGCTGAACTATCCATTAGAGAAGATAAGATTCTGGAGGTGTTTGGAGAACATCATCCAAGGACTTACTGGGGAGAAGCCAAGAGCAGATGACATGAAATGGGCTCAGAAAATCAAATAACTTTTGCCAGCCTTCTGCAATCCTTAACTTGTTGCCAATGTTGTTTTTAAAAGAAAAAAAAAAATAAAGCCATCAGCCAAATTCAAGACCTGCAAAGAAATAACAGACTCTAAAGCACAAACTAAAAAGTGCTAACACAGACTGCAATGAAAAGAACTAATTCTTAAAACAATACTTGAAATGAAGATGATTACTCTCACTGAGCACCTTTTTGTTTAGCCATGTCTGCTTACACATTAGAACGTGCTGTGTCCGTGAGCTGTCGGGCAGCCCGAGGGCAGGACAGTCACTCCAGTGGTACGTGGTGGTGTAGGAAACATGTGTTGTATCAACATTATTTAACACTTCCAAAATAGCTTGTTGCCTAAGTCCTATAGGGAGAGTGGTGACAAGGGTTTGTCACTCCGTGTTCGAGTCCAAGTGCTCTACATGAGAGCAGTGTCAGGGCAGGGGGAGCCCAGAAAATCATGACTGTTCAATGCACTTTGTGACTGATCAACGTGCAGCTCTGTCTTCACTATCATGTTAAATCCAATTGATGTCATGTGGAACAGACTTTGAGAATCCTGCTCCTCCAGTGGGCCACGAATCCTCAAGTGTCTTCAGCTTCCCTTAAAATAAAATTGTTCTACTCTCCACGTGGAATTGAGCAAACCATTTCTACATAAGCCTTCAATTTAAGGAGCCTCTGAGGAGGGAGGGCACCCCGTACAACACCTGCTCGTGTGGAGTGCTCAATGATGAGTCTGCTATTAAGTGTTTCCTACCCTGACAATAAATGTTTAAACTAGTTCTAGCATTGGGCACACTGCAAATAGCTGTATTCAAGAGCTCAAGGTATCAAACTTGTAATGTTAGAAGGGAAATGTCAATGACTGGTGTTTTGTTCTTTTTTTTTTTTTTTTAAGGTGCTTGCTTGTTTCTGTAAATAATATAAAGCCTTAATCTCTTCTGGTGTAATGGAATAATATTTTAATGTGATGTTTGAATGTATATAATATATTTATAACAAAGCAGTTGGATAATACTAATCATGTTTAAGTCTTGTTGCTGTTCTTCATTGCTACACTGTCAGCACTCAGTGCAGGAACTCAGTCATTGACTGCAAAACACTTTGTGCAGTTCCAGCCCCCTGAGACACCTGTCAGCCTGTTATGTCCTGTTTAGGTTGGAGTGAACATTTGTCAGTGTTGTAGGAGCCTGTGTTATACCACACTTCTACACCTTTCAAGAAGTGCAAGTAATTAAGTAATTCTGCTTTGGATGCGAAGGAGTAACTCCGAGTGCTTAGAAACAACATCTCTTGCTGTGCGTACAAAGCACTGCAGTGGATGGTATTTATACCATCTTGACAAAAGTTTATATTCATACCTGCTTCTATCTTGAGACTCCTGTAATCCCTATTCTAACAGATCTGTGGTCCTTAGTTGTCTATCCCTCCTGCCCTCATCCTTTCTTCCCCTTTCCCTCACCCTCGACCCCAGTTTGAGTTAACTAAACCAGTGTGAAAGCCCAGGACAGAACTGGGTGAATGCTCAGGGCTCCTGTGTAAAACAGCCTGAAGCACTGGGTCCTCTGAGAGCTCATTTCACTGCAGACAGAAATGCCAAGTGAGCAGTGCAGTGGATGTAACAAATGGATTTGGGACACACAAATTACTAGAATTTGTCTGTCCAAAGTGCCATTAAAGGCAGCTGCCCAAACCTCTCTTGGCCCCTTGAGCCTTATTGGAAACAAATCTGAGCTACTCATGCTGGTGGCTGCTGGGACTATTTATCTATTAATCTTGCTTAATTATGAGAAACTGGGACAGCAGTTAATCTCTGGATGCAGTTTTCCATGGGATGCTGTGCTGGGATCCAGAGACTGAGCTGGCTCCGTGACTCCTCACTCCTGACACAGCTCCCAGGTCCCCTGTTTCACCCATTTAAAGATGTGGATCCTTCCACAAAACCAATATGGCAATTCTGGAGCAAAAGGCTACATGGATCCTTCTTAACAGCTGCAAATCTGGCTTAAGATAAATTTGTCTTAAGTTGATTAGGAACAGATTAGAGCTGAAGCAGAATAAGGCACTCCTGTTAAACTCCACAGAGAGCATTTCAGTTTAAATGCTTTTAAAAGCTCTCTCATTTCAGTCTCACCTCCACAGAAAGCTGTGCTCAGGCTCCTGCTCTCTGCCCAGACTGCAGCTGCCCCCGGCGAGCGGGTGCTTGTGGTCACACAGGGCCTTGGAGGAGCAGGAGGGATTCCTTATGTGGATCCGGGGAGCTGGTGAGATTCCCTATGTGGATCCATGGCACTGCAGAGGCCCTATAGACAGAGCTGTCTGGGGACACAGCTCCAAGGGGAAATGTTGCACTGCAGTAAACTGAGAAAAATTACTGCAAAGAGCCTTAAAATCCCACTCAGGGATTTCTTAAGCTAGGACAGACTGAAGGTTTGTGTTTGCTTTGAGTTTCTTATGGACACAGGTCAGACTGCTCAGCTTTCTGAGGGCTTTCAGCTTCTTCCATTTTGTTCCATTTTGCTGCTGGGTTAATTGTCCGTGTTCTCCCACCCATCTGTCTGCAGCCCTGACCTGTCTGCTGCCTCTGTGACATCCTGGGGACCAACACGGAGCCTGCTCGGAGCTGGCATTGGCTGGGAACAGGCAGGAGGCAGTGGTGGCACACAGGGAAAGAGGGGACCCTGAGCAGCCTCCAGACCACAGGTGCAGGGACAGAAGTGTTCTTTCTGGCATGGTTTTGTTCTGCAGCGTATTAAAAAAGAAAAAAAAAAACAAACCTCTTGAAGCAAGAGGGGTCTCTGGCTGCTCGGTTCCAAACCTGGTTATCCAGGTCCACTAGTCCCCTTGCCCTGGCCAGCTCAGCTGGGCTCCCCTGTCCCCATCCAGCTCTGGGCTC
>NW_016691671.1:3127-4244 GCF_001604755.1 Lepidothrix coronata | reverse complement strand
GAAGTTCTTCACTTTGGTGTCATCCAGGAAAAGCTGCGGAAAAGCGGGAAGAGGCCTCAGGACACTCCGGGCTGGCCTGGGACCCGTTTGGGATCCGTCTGGGATCCGTTTGGGATCCATTTTGGGATCCATTTTGGGATCATTGGGGATTCATTTGGGATCCATTTTGGGATCCCTTTTTGGGATCATTTGGGCTCTGTTTTGATATAAGTTTGGGATTCATTTTGGGATCCATTTGGGATTCACTTGGGAACCATTTTGGGATCAGTTTTGGGTCAATTGGGGGATCTGCTTTGGGATCTCTTTGGGATCTGTTCTGAGATAAGTTTGGGATTCATTTTGGGATCTGTTTGGGATCCATTTGGGGATCTGTTTGGGATCTGTTTTGAGATAAGTTTGGGATTCATTTGGGGAATCATTTGGGATTCACTTGGGGTCCTTTTTTGGGATCGGTTATGGATCCATTTGGGGATTGCTTTGGGATCTGCTTTGGGATCTCTTTGGGATCTGGTTTGAGATAAGTTTGGAATTAATTTCGGGATCTGTTTGGGGATTCATTTGGGATCCATTTGGGGAATCATTTGGGATTCACTTGGGATCCTTTTTTGGGATCAGTTTTGGGTCCATTTGGGGATCGCTTTGGGATCTGTTCTGAGATAAGTTTGGGGTTCATTTTGGGATCTGTTTGGGGATTCATTTGGGGAATCATTTGGGATCCATTTGGGGAATCATTTGGGATTCACTTGGGGAATCATTTGGGATTCACTTGGGATCCATTTTGGGATCAGTTTTGGGTCAATTGGGGGGTCCCTTTGGGATCCGTTTGGGATCCATTTCGAGATGAGTTGGGGATTCATTTTGGGATCTGTTTGGGATCCACTGGGGATCCGTTTTGGGATCCGTTTTGGGATCTCTTTGGGATCTGGTTCGAGATAAGTCTGGTATTCATTTTGGGATCTGTTTGGGATCCACCGGGGATCCATTTTGGGATCTGTTTTGGGATCTCTTTGGGATCTGGTTTGATATAAGTTTGGGATTCATTTGGAATCCATTTGGGGAATCATTTGGGATCCATTTGGGGAATCATTTGGGATCCATTTGGGGAATCATTTGGGAT
>NW_016691671.1:0-1185 GCF_001604755.1 Lepidothrix coronata | reverse complement strand
TCGGTTTGGGATTCCCTCGGGATCCATTCTGGGATCTGTTTAGGGTCTATTTGGGGATCAGCTCTGGCTCCATTTGGGATCTGTTTGGGGATCAGGTTTTGGGATCCATTTTTTAATCTCTCTGGGATCTATTTGGGGATCAGTTCTGGATCCATTTGGGATCTGTTTTGGGATTCTTTTGGAATCAGTTTGAGAGTTACTTGGGATCAGTTTTTTGATCAATTTGGGATTCATTTGGGATCAGTTTTTGGGGTCGGTTTGGGATTCCCTCGGGATCCGTTCTGGGATCTGTTTAGGGTCTATTTGGGGATCAGCTCTGGATCCATTTGGGGTCTGTTTTGGGATTCTTTTGGAATCAGTTTGGGAGTTACTTGGATCAGTTTTGGGATCCATTTGGGATCAGCTTTGGGATCCATTTGAGATCTGTTTTGGGATCCATTTTGGGATCCATTTGAGATCTGTTTTGGGATCCATTTTGGGATCTGTTTTGCGACTATTTTGGGTTTTGGGATTCACTTGGGATCTGTTTTGGGATCTGTTTAGGATCTCGTTTTGGAATTGGTTTGGGGTACATTGGGGATCCATTTTGGGATCCGTTTGGATCAGTTTTGGGGTTCATTTGGGACTCATTAGGAATCTTTGGGATATGTTTTGGGATCTCTTTGGGATCTGTTTAGGATCTCTTTTGGGGATCCATTTTGGATCTGTTTTGGGATTCATTTGTGATTGGTTTGGGGTTTGCCTGGGATCCATTTTGGGATCCGTTCTGGGATCTGTTTAGGATCTGGTTTGGGGATCAGTTTGGGGCCAGCTCGAGAGAAATTTGGGATCCATTTTGGGATCTGTTTGGGATCAGGTTTTGGGATCAGTTTGGGATCAGTTTGGGGTTCAGTTGGGATCCATTTTGGGATCCATTTTAGATCAATTGAGGAGTCATTTGGGATCTGTTTTGGGATCTGTTTTGAGATATCATTTGGATCTGTTTTGGGATCCATTTGGGATCCGTTTGGGGATCAGTTTGGGGGTTCGTTTGGGATCCAGTTGGGGGTTCATTTGGGATCAGTTTTGGGGGTCATTTGGGATCTGTTTGGGATCCAGTTGGGGGGGTTCATTTGGGATCTGTTTGGGGGTTCATTTTGGGATCCATTTGGGATCTGCTTTGGGACCAGTTTGGTAAATGTTTGG
>NW_016691670.1:0-4248 GCF_001604755.1 Lepidothrix coronata | reverse complement strand
TAATTTAGAGTTCCAAACTACTAACCAGATGGTACCAGGTTTTTTTCAGCCTTAAAACTATGTTTAGAGGTTTTCTTAAGTTGCAATTAGATACAAAGCAGGAAAGGAAAAACTCAAATATGATGACAAACATGATGCATGCAGAAAAAAATTATTCTTTCCCTCTTCCTGAATGGCACTAAGAATTTATTGCAAAACCTGACCTCCTGATATCAAAACATTCTGAAAAGGGAAGGTAAAACCAAAATTATCAAAAGAACAGATTTCAATATAGAGGACAAATACAAATGAAAAATTTAAAAAAGGCCAAAAAAAAACCCTCCCAGAAATGACTTAAATTTTCTAATCTCTGTGTCAAACAGAGGAAATAGTGCAAAGACTGTATGCCTACCAATCACACAACTACATACACATTTGCTCAGCAAAAGGCAGTTTCTATTCAACACCAATAATAGACGTTTTCAGTATTTACTGACTTTTTATGCTCCCTAGCTACAACATAAAACCTGATGCCACGTCTTTAGCTTTTAGCGGGAGAATGAATCTCTAATTAGAAACCAACTTTTAAACGTTCACAAACTTCTTTATGAGAATGGAGGGTGAACTTTAACGGTGAGTATGTCAGCACAGGAAATAATTTTTCTTAGAATTTGGAACAAATGAGAAAAAATAATAGGCTAATACGTTTTCTGATTCTATAATGGCATAACTTTCAACTCCAAAGTTTATCTGAATTTTTTTCTTGATTTTCCTTTTTTTCACAAAATTAAAGCAAGGCAAATATTTTTCTAACATTCTCTGACATTATTATAAATGTACTGGTCCATTAATTTATTACTAAGTTGAAGACATGTTCCTTATTTTTCACCACATCTTAAAGGAACAAGAAAGTTAGACTGCAATTACCATCACAGCTCGACTGCAAGGAAGACACATGACCAGGGAGTCCTATTCTTGGAAAGAACTCGACCATCCTGTAAAGGGTACCAAAGGGCATCTATACAGAAAGAAAAAGAGTCCTGAGCAAAACCAGAAGTAGAGGCAACTGGCTGAAGTATGTATTCCTCAACACATACTTTTTCATAAAATCGCTCATTGTAAGCAATACAGACTTGCTGCTGAACAACTGATTGTTTCACTACCTAATCAAGATTCTTTGTTCGTCCTTATGTAAAAGATTATAAGGAAGGAAAGCTTTAGACTTCATTATTTTCCAATTTGGAGATACTGCAGCGCTTGAATGCCTTCTGCCCTGGTATAAAAAGGGAATTCAGTTTTTAAAAGTGAATCAATTACAGGAGAGACAAGGAATATAAAAAAATAAAATAATGAAGATTTCAGTAATTCTTATCTCACCTTTTTCAAGGTAATCTGGTGGGAGAGAAAAGCTTCACAGAAGTTTTATACTGTTTTCATTCTGTTAAAGGATTAAGCACCCGTTTTGGATAGACAATACTTTCCACAGCGAGTCATCAGGCAAACAACTATTATCAAGTGTAGGCAACTTCTTTCAAGAGTAATTTTTGAAACTCTGTGTACCATGTACACTATTTCACAACTGTCATGTAGAGGACCTGATCTTAACCAGGACCCACAAACCCTGAGACATACAAACTAATAAAATACTAGGTGTAAGTTGCAGTGGAGGTTTGGCTGTCACTTCTTATAAATTACTGAATTGTAGCTACACTGAGGGAAAATTCAACATTCAAAATCATCTTCACAGATTTCCTATCCATATGCTTTTAGAACTGAAGGTTTTTTTTGAACAGGAGGTGGAGCTCTCACTGCACTGACAGAGGAGGAATGAGAGGAAATAATTATTTCAAACCTGGCATGGAGATGGTGCTCCTTTCTTATGGTATGCTCTTTCTCTCTCATTTCAATGTCTAAAAGTATTCAAACTTTACTGTTTTGCCTTAAATACTTTATTTAAAAAAAGTCCAACCCTACAACATTTATTGGTTTATGGAACATAAAATATTTATAACACAATATATAGGTTGAAATAATATTTAAGAAAAAGACTGTTCACAGAAATAGATTAGTCATGTTTTAGCTGCAAGACCTTTATCATCAGGACATCTAGGAATAAATAAGTTTGCTAACAGACTACATACACTTCTCCTTTCATTTTCCATTAAAAATACAATGCCACTTTCAAAGGGAATGACAACACTTCTGTTTTGTCATCAAAATCCCCTTCCAGAATGCTTTATAGTGCTATTTCAGTCTTCCCCAAGCCACAGAAAGTTCAGGCTTAGATAAAACTGAAAAAGAAAAGTTGATACATGTCCTCATATAATTCCCATAAACAGGAAAAATAATGGTTGCTTATTACAAGTGTATTCAGAAAATGGTAGCTGGAAAGCCTCCATTAGCACACTACCTGAAGTATTTCCACTGTACCCAAATGCAGCACTGAAGTTCTAACACTGAGCACTCTGCCACACAAGCATCTCTTAGGTATCATATATGGAAATTCCAAGATAACGTCATAAATGCTATAACAATGGAGACCAATTACCAATTAAACCTGGAATTAATTATATCAGACATGAAAAAATTCAAAGACCAATTAAAATGTGTGCTGCAATAATAAAAAAGCGAGAGATATCTTACATTTTCCCTCATGTTGAATTTTAGAGCCTGGTGTGTTCTCACTTCTAGCAAGTAAACAATGAAATAGGTTTAACATTACCTTTGTTAACAAGATTTTACAATTATCATGACTTGATGCTATACAGGTAGAAAACATAACCAAGAGCAGTCAAGCATGGATCCTCTGATGAAATAATTCCACTGGTGGTATTATATTATTGACAAAATTTTGTCACCAATACCTCTCAAAAATACAATGGAATTCAAATATCTCTACTGTGATGCATGTTTGAATGCCCCACTAATTCCAATCTTTCTGAAAATGTAACTTCCTCATCAAAACTGCAAATCAGTAGATCTTGGGAAAGAAATGGATAATGGATGCTTTGCAGTTGTGGTTTACTGACAGAGAGCGTCAACTTTTGGTCTTTCAGAGGGCAAATTGATATAGGTGATCACACTGCTGTTTCTATATCCAATTGCCGACCCTCACCACAGGAATACAGCAAAAGGGATTTCCTGCTCAGAAGAATCTTATGTGGGCCTTTGAGCAACCACACAACAATTAGAGAGCACTGGAGCTGTATGTCTCTGTCTAACCCGTCTGCACTCTGAAGCAGATTAAACACACAAGAGAGAAAACAGATTTAACTGATTGCTGTGTACACGTTCAGTCAGTTTTCTCTTTGGTTTTACGTTTTCCTAGTTTCTGCCTTAGCTGCCATCATGTGCATTGCAAAATTCTTTGTGTCTTACTTTATACACTTCAAGTTCCCACTGCATACAAAGTGATCAGTTTCATAGCACTGACAAAGTCTGTCAACAGGAAAGTTGACCGGAGAAAAGACATTTAATCATCACTGCTGACAAATGCACAAGTTACCACAAAAAAAAAAAAAAATCAGGTGTATTCCCTCTACTAATCCATGCTCCTTCATTGGAACTGCAAAAAAAACCCCAAACAAAAATGATCAAAATAGCATTTTTCTGACATTACAGAGTCTGTCAAATTATTGTCTTCATCATCCCTGTAGGAGAGAAACAGAGCTGTACAGATCTACTCTGGCTCCCTCCTGAAGTAATTAGGACATTTGAAAATCCTCTATGAAGACACTAAGACTGTAAAATAATCTAAATAGATCTAACAGATCTAATACTTTTGTTTAACTTCCTTTAACTTGGAGTGACTGGTGTGTCACTGCCTCCAACAGGACTTGTGAGACAAAGTTAACACATGGTGAGCTTGTACAAGCAGATTGGTATGAAAGTAGTCTTCACACTGGCAGATTTCATACTCAAGGCATTCAAAGGCTGTTCAGGTTTTTTAAAACTACCAAGTTTACACAGTTCAGACACTCAGTGAAAGGGTTAAAATAGCAATTCTTCAAAGTGTTTTGACATAAACTCGTAATTACTCCCTCCATGCTTTGTAACTACAACACTTACAAATATTCCCCCTTTATAACTTGCTATGGGGCCTCTAGTGGTCTAGTGGTTAGGGTGCAGGACTCTCACCGCTGCGACCCGGGTTCGATTCCCGGCCCCCCGAGCAGATGGAGCTCGTCAGCCCTGTAAGGCAATCCATCTAAGAGAAGGTCACTCTAAACAAACCTACGTCCTGGGGACCTCACTGCCACTGTCCAAGCT
>NW_016691669.1:0-4254 GCF_001604755.1 Lepidothrix coronata | reverse complement strand
GTTTTCTTGACTGTACATAGGATTTGGAAGTAAGAAACCAATAGTTTTAGCAGTGATGGGTGAAAAGCAACTGTGCTATGGCATATCCAGTGCCTGAAGGAGCTCCAAGAGAGCTGGAGAGGGACTTCAGGCAAGGGATGGAGTGACAGGACCAGGGGGAATGGCTTCCCACTGCCAGAGGACAGGGTTAGATGGGATATTGGGAAGAAATTCTCCCCTGTGAGGGTAGTGAGGCCCTGGCACAGGTTGCCCAGAGGAGCTGTGGCTGCCCCATCCCTGGAAGTGTCCAAGGCCAGGTTGGACATGGCTTGGAGCAACCTGGGCTAGTGGAAGGTGTCCCTGCCCATGGTAGGGGAGTGGAACAACATGGTCTTTAAAGGCTCTTCCAACCCAAACCATTCTAGGGTTCTGTGAATCTCTAGATATTTCTTAGCTGAAGTGGCATAGTTTCATGCAAACAGAAGGTTATGTGAACTTTCCAGTGGCTCCACGTTGTGCAAGATTCCTTGGGTTTATCCGTTTTCCATACTGGGCGCCTGTCTCTGGCTGTGCTCTCTTTTCTCATTTCAGGAAAAATTGTTCAACCATTTCTAAGAACAAGATTAGGAGAAAAAAAAAAGAAAAAAAAAGAAATTCCCCACATGTTCTGAGTTTTTCTTGCTGTTTTGGTGAGGAGCCTGCTGTGCCCGGATTTAATAGAAGGGGCTTGGCGCTTGAGGAAGGGAGGGTTTGCCTTTTTCTCAGGGTTGTATCTTCTGTTGCTTCAAGTAGAAAAATAATAAAAAAAAAAGAAGTTAAAACAAAACAACAAAAAAAAAGAAGCCCCAAGTTTAGCCAGCCTGTAAGAGTCTGGAAAAAAAGAGTTCACACCAACTCAACGGAATCTGGTTTGAATTTGTCGGCTTTGCTGTCGGTGCCTGTCCCAGGCACGCTGCAGTCTGTCACTGGGTGAACATTAACCAGCCAGGTTTTCCTTCTCCTGGATGTGATGTAAGGTTCTGTGCCACTCTGGCAGAGGGGGAGCACGGGGAGGGGAGACGCTCCCCCAGCCTGCTACGGCAACGACAGGATACGGGACACAGTGTGGGAGCAGGAAGGGGAGAAGGGTTCATGGTGGGGAGGGAGTGGGGAGGAAGACTGGGACACTTGGAGGACATTTTGTGAAGACTTTTGGAGAAGAAGCAACGAGGAAAAGAGGAAGGAGGAAAAGAGGAAGGAGATCGTGGGGGTAAGGCTAATTCTGGAAGTTTGTGTGAATTCCCTAAGTTGTGCGAGGTATGAGCTGGCTTTTGCCTGCCTGGAGCTGAAGGCACTGTGAAGCTCAGAGAAGATAAAAACAGTGCTTCCAGCAGCCAAAATTAGGAAGGGGACAGAGTGACAGTGGGAGTCAAGAAGGCAAATCCAGAGGGTTTAACAGGGGAGCAGCACCGCAGGCACTGTGCGGGGTCTCGGCGCGGGTGAGGAACGGGCAGAGGCAGCTCGTGCCACACTGTGGTTGATGCTGCCACGCAGAGAGATGTGCCAGGGGCTTGAGGAACCCAAATAGCTCCAAATGGGGGTTGTGCCAGTGCATTCATTAACGTTTCTGAGGCACTTAGATCCTCTGGTGGTGGAGCACAGCCCGTGAGGAAGTGATCGATCCTGTCGGCAGAGGAGGGTGGGATTAGCTTGCTGTAAATAAAGTTGCAGGGGTCACACACGGAACAAGGAGGACAAAGCCAAAGATCCATTCACCGAGCAATATTCATCCCAGAGTTGGATGGAGTAGAGACTCATTGGAAAAAAGCAACAGCAGGTCCTGTGTGGGGCCATCCCACCTCTCAAAACCCTGCACTCGGGGTTGGCTTTTCCAAACTTGTAAGTGCTCAGATTTGAAACTGCTGTTCTTTTAATAGGTTTTTGTGTGTCGTTTATAATTCATATTGCAATAGCACCCAAAAGTGCTTTCCAGACGCTGAACACATCTGTAATTCTGGCTCTGAAAAGCTTCCATTCTTGGGGGGAGAAGAGAAAAATTGACGAGTATTTCCCAAATAGAATTGCCCGAAGTTTGTGCCGATGTATTTTTAACAATGCCTGGTATGAAATCTTGTCAGATATTATTCCGAGGATCACAACAGGTGTTGTGAATTGGCTGGGGAGGCTGTGCAGAAAGGGCAGCTGACAGCTCACTGTATATGCAGATGTACCACCTATTAGCAATATCCTCTGTGGTTTGCTCGCATGCGAGCTGAATAGATTCTCCAAACAATGCTGCAGTGAGTGGAAGCCATCAGCAGAATTGCTCAAGGCTGCAAAACCCATTACTTATACAGCAGTAGATGCAAGAGCAAGTGCCACAGTGTAGTAACTTGTCCTGCTTTGCTGGAGTTGTTTCGCAGTTATTAGATCAATATACGTAGCTCCTCATCTAACAAAATACAAGGAAATAATTTATCTCAATGTGGATCATTAGCTCAGTATTTATCCTAATATTTCTCTTTTTGTGCCTTTTTAGTGCTGTTACCATTTTTTCCCAAGCCCACAATAGGTTGTGTGCCCTGCTCTCATTATTAGTGCCACGACACTGTACTTTTTACAATCACATTTTAATTACAGCTGCAGAACCTATGCAAAATCATTTAATACAATGTTGTGAGCAAATAGCGCAGATGATGCGTTTAGTATTTGATTGCTGTTAGTTTACTCATTGATTAAACGTGCAGAGGCTCTGCTTTGACTGGTGAGAAAGTCAGAGACCACACAAACACAGGGGTATAGGGTTTATATTTGCTACAGATTTATATTTGCTACAGATTTATATTTGATATAGATTTATATTTGCTATAGATTTATATTTGCTATAGATTTATATTTGCTATAGATTTTATATTCACCGTAGATTTTTTTATATTCACTATAGATTTTTTATTTTCGCTATAGGTTTTATATTCACTCTAGATTTTACATGTGCTCTGTGTTTTATATTTGCTGTTTCAGATGGCTTAGGTTTTCCAAAGGAGTAGCAAAGAGTCTGGCACACAAAATGTGACGCTTTTGGTGGCTTAAAAATGGCAGTGGGAATTTATCTTTCTGTAAAGGAAGGGTAAAAACCAGTCAAGAAAAGTTTTGACCTTCGCTGGTGGCAGCTGATGGGTTTGGAAGAGTTGGTGATAGGTCTTGCAAGTGGAGATAGAAAATCATTTTGCCTGTTTTCTGCTAAAAGCACAGCATGGTTTGCATGGAGTGGCCCAGGTGAAAAGCAGTGATTGCTGAAGGAGGTAGGCAGTGTGGTTTTGCAACAATAAAATGCATTTCTTTAAACAAAGAGAGAAGACAGTCTGGCCAGGAGGAGGATGTACTGTAAAACAACCAGGTTTTGTTCCACTTCTAACAGAAGCTTGCAGACAGTTATGGAAAGGACTTTGCTGCTATTTATTGCCTGAAGTTACTGATCCATCTGTCTCTACCCAAACTCTTGTACAGACAATATTTCCTCATAATTCTGCCTTTCTCCTTTCTATTATTATTCAATATTCATATGGGAATTCTGACCAGTAGCCAAGTCACAGGCTTATCAGCTATTGCATAAATCCTCAGCAGTTGGTAACTGAGCTGTGCAAAATTGTCACTTCAGGGTTAAATATTGTTGAATAAACAGACCTGCTGAAAGAACAGAATCTAACAGTTCATGTTTGGGGGAATAATTACTGCAGAAAGACAGCCCACAACATTGTATGTGTGTTTGAGAGAGTGGTCAGAATATCTTTTAATTCAGCATTTACCCGTGAGAATTATTCCCATGAGGAGCCTTGCAATAAAATCTGCTTGGTCTATGAGAATAGAAAGAAATTGAATAAAAAGACTCCATTTCCACTTGTATTTATTCAGTCTGGGAAATTCAGTGGGCCGCAGCATTAGTATCAGCAGGGGATTCCTTGCTCCTAGCGTTAAATTACTGTCATAATCGCTCAATTATTTCTTCCTTGTACTGTTTAAAATAAAAATCCATCACATTCTATGTTTTTTTCTAACATTTATTAGGTTGAGTGTTTAGGAAAATCAATTATATTCAGTCAGGCATGAATTGATGAATGTTCTTGTAATAATTGTCAGTTGTTAAACTGAATGTACTTTCTCTTTTCACCCCTTTTCATTTCCTTCAGAGGGCAGAGGTGGCGACCTTAAGGGAGCAGCTCTCATCAGCTAACAAATCTCTCCAACTTGCTACGCAGATCCAGAAGGCACCTGATGTGGTGAGAGAAAATATTTACT
>NW_016691668.1:0-4257 GCF_001604755.1 Lepidothrix coronata | reverse complement strand
ACATCTTTTGAACATGCCAGATTTAAAATCTGTGAGCTAGCTTTTATAGCCCTATACTGCTAACCATAATGTTGTTCTGACATACACTTAGCGTTTTCCACTATCTATAACTCTTAATTCTCATGTTACCTCGTTATACTTTGATATATATTATGCACACAAGTATAGTATATGTGATTACACAAAAGTGAAAGGGAAATTTAATTGGTAAAGTATGCTTAATAAGAGAAAATTAAGAGAAAACATTTTAAAATCCCTTGCATTTAGGAGTAAAACTTAGTCTATCTACTCCCTGCTTAGTGCAGGACAATGGTTCAGCAAAGATCCCACTGAGTTCCCTTCTAGCCTTGCATTTCTATGATTGCATTACAAAGCATCTACCTGGTAACCCTGATGCTTTTGTAAATTGAGTTGAGGGAAATGCTGAATTCTAGAAACAATTAATTCTAAATAATTTTAAAATCTGCGCTACTAAATAACTATGCCACAAGGTCTTCTGGATACATAACCAAACACTTTTTTCTTCAGTGATTATTTGTCCATTTTAATCCTTTGGATTTATTATACTAATGGTGTAATAAAAATCAATAACTGCATGCCAGTATAACTAAATATAGAATATTTGGTATAAAAACATGTTTTGGTTTTTTTGCTGCATGTCAACCCACAAGTCCTTAACTCAAATAAGAATAGGAAAATGAATGAAACTACTCCAATTTTGGACTTTAATTTAGCTACTTTCTCTTGGAGAAAATTAGGAAGTCATGGGTCTTTAATAAAAGTTGGGTCCTTGGGAGCAGCAGAAGTTCCTTTGACAGTATCATTTACAATTTCTTTGAAATCTCAAAATTGTATGTAATACAACGCATTTGAGAAGATGGTTTTAGTATCAGCTATAAAATAGATGCATTTCTGCCACGCTCAACTTTTTCAAAGCCATTTAAAATTGATCCTTCAGAAAGGTTTTGAAAGCAGAGTGCTTTGTTCTAAGTCTCCCATGAAATTTTGTGTTGCTTAGAGCATGAACAAATCTATTAAAATAGAATAGGTTGAATTTTAAGGCCACCAGAACTGCTAGCAGTCACACTGACTTGAAGGGATCTCCCTCACATGGCACAGACCTTCATCTCCTTTCACATTATTTCTCTGTTCTTGCACATTCACCATGCTGTAAAGGTAAAAAGTCAAAATACTCACCTCTACAAGAAAGGAAGTGCCACACGATAATCCTGCATTGATCTTAACCCTTTTACAAACTACTGCTATATCTTACTGTCACTTTTTTAATTTTTTTTTTTTAATTGTGTTTTTCAAAAGAATGATTTTAAAAAGTTGTAAAGCCTTCTACAGAGGAACTCCTCATTCTATTCCCCACATGTACCCTTTTTTTATAAAAGGCTTTTTAGGACCCATTTGAAAAATTAATATTTACACTCTGAAAAATACTTTTCTGCTTGTATATGTATTTAAAATATCCCTCAGTCTCTTATTTTCCCATTCTCTGATTCAGCAATACTGGGCGTTTCTGATGATTTAGTGTAGCATATATGGAACTAATTACAGAACACAAGACATCAAAAACTGTGGTTTTCAAAATTTTAATTAATTGTGGTTTCACAGGTTGTTATTCAATGCAATCTAGGAAGTGGTTAGATGTGGGGTTTATTATCAGTTTAAATATAAGTCAAGTGTAAGGCATTGGTTCTACCTGAATTCTCCAGCCCATAAGAAACATGATTTTCTGTGAACTGTAGACATTGTGTAACATGGGGTTCAACAAAATGAAAACAAAGAGATTTGCTGCCCTAGCCTGTTACACTGAAAGATAGTGGCTAACCACAACTTTATCCTTTGATCAAGACACAAAGTGTACTTCACAGCAATATGATTGAAGATGCTAATTTGAATGCCTGATAAAGCACTGCTTCTGCAATAAGCCAAATAAGAAGCTAAATTAGGATGATATTAAAAAGGCATTATTTACAAGCATTGCTCACTGACTATATATCTTGATATGTTTTTTCCTGGGCATGAGAGACCGACACTGCAAACTGCTACAGAAGAGGGCAAAAAAGAAGGGAGGTGGGAGGGTGGGTGGTGGGAAGGGAGGAATCAATCAACTTTGCAAGGCAACACTGGTCACGAACACTCTTCGCAGAGATTTGCGTGACTAATTCTGGTGGGATTTCTTCCACCTGCTGTACTCAGTGAAGTCCCATGAGATGATCTGCTCGTTTAAATGAGAATAGAAACCCACTCTGAGGGTTCTCAGTACCAAAAATGAAATGTAATTGAGATGTTCTGCATGAACCACATTTACAAAGCAATGTTAAGCAATTTGGGTAAAGTGACTGTGATGACTGCCATGCTTTGCTGAAGGAAGATTCAGACTAGTATTTGGAGAAAATATTTTTTGGTTTTGTAAACATTCATACATTTGAGATACCTAATTGCCATGAAGATAGTGTTATCATGTTCTTAGCCTTCTTCCATTATTTGCTATTTCATTTGAAGCTGGTTTGCAACTTTCTGTTTATCTGTGCAGTCTCGCTGTACAAACATGAGGATTTGAATGAAGAAATTAGGATGTGTGAGCACTAACCATTTGAGGAATGGGAGGGAAGACAAATTGTCATTTCAAGTACATCACTATAAACTTAATGCAAACTGACTGAATTTAGATGAGTAAAAATTCCCTTTATAAGGTTATATTTCAGTTAAAAAGTCAGAAAAGGACATTTTGCTATTTAACAATTAAGGTTATATTCTCTCCTCAAACAGTATATTAGTACTAGATATGGGTTACCTTAGCAACTATTATGTGTTGCAAAAGAAAATTCTGAGAAATGAGGATATTTTAATGAGTGACTAAAACACTGACACCTCTTTTTCTTCTCCCACTCTTCAATTTTTTTCTCAGAAAATTAAACCAATTTTTTGAGATAAACACTGACTTTGATCTCAGAATGACAGCATCAATACTGGTTTTGACCTGATGAGCATGAAAGTTTAATTCTTCCAGGCAACATTCACTAAACTATTGAATATGGTCCACGGTGTATAATTCACTCACTTAGGAGATTAGAAGAATAGGTAGCTACCGGGAAATAAGATCTCACTAGTATCTCAGTAATCTCAGTATAATAAATACATATAGAGAAACAATTATTTGCTGATTAATTTATAAATATATTAAAAATAAAAAAACCAAACCTATTTCAGTTTGAATAATATGATCATTAGTTTGATGATGTGGTCACTGTTTTTTAGACTCCCAATACCTAATATTTCCTGTTGAAGGCAATGGTAACTGCTTGTTTAAAAATCTGTCATCAGTCACGCTGTCTACATGACAAAAGAACTAGAATCAAAACATCCAAAGATTTCAGAGGCTATAAATTGGAAAGTATATCACTATTACTGAAATTTCAATAGTGTGGTTATCACTATATTAGTAGAAATTATGGACATTAAAATTACATGTGATAATAAATTCAAGTTGGTGTATTGTTAGAATAACTTTAAAATACAATTATCCACCTGACAAAGCCCAAAATAACAGCATTTATAAACAGAATGATGCAACCATGACAATTTGACATTATAGCAATTGCCAGTTACCACCCCTTAGGTAACTTGACTATTATTTTCTCTTTCTTCTCTGAACCTCAGTACTTGGCAGAAAACAGAAAAGAGCTGCCATCTCTTTTTCCTGCAGAAAAAAAAAACAACAGTGGAAGCTAAGAGCGCCCTTACTGCAAGGAAGCAATGGCCTGTGGCAGACTGTTACTGGGGACAGAACACTGCACATGGCAGAGTCAGAGCAGGATATAAAAGATCTAAACTGAAAAGTTCACATTCTGTGCCCTGCGCAAGATGTGTTGCTTCCTGGTTCTCTTTGGGGATTCTCTAATTGCTTGATTAGGAGATTAACTTTTTTAAGTATTTAATTAATGAGAGGACAGTGGGAAGTCTCTCAAAAGTAATTGTACTCTCATAATTTAATAGGAAATTAGATTTAGGGAAAAATTAAGAAAGTAACAGTGTTTTAAAACTCACTTTTCTCTGGTTTCAGATTTTTATGATGATAAAACCTTAATATGTTGCTACTTTTCCAAATATTAACCATAAAATTCAGGCCAGCTTCATCTATAAATTATCCACTGGCATTTTTGTATAGCACTAGCTTTGTAAGTTGTGGCTTTGTATGGCTTGTTTAATGACGTTTCTTAGGTGGGCAAAAGCTTCATAAAATTA
>NW_016691667.1:0-4259 GCF_001604755.1 Lepidothrix coronata | reverse complement strand
ATGAGTTCCCAGGTGAGTTCCAGGTGCCCCCCAGGTGCCCCCCAGGTGCCCCCAGGTGCCCCCCATACCTGCTCCTTGAGGGTGCCGATGGTGAGGTGGGGCCGCACCCGCAGGGTGATGTTGGCCGAGGACGTGGCATCTTCCACCCACACGGCCATGCTGGGAACGACACCGGGACGTGGCATAACGGGATAATGGGATAATGGGATAACGGGATAATGGGATAATGGGATAACGGGATAATGGGATAACGGGGGGTACAGGGACAACGACACCGGGACGTGGGATAACGGGATAATGGGATAACGGGGGGTACGGGGCACTGGGATAACGACACCGGGACACGGGATAACGGGATAACGACACCGGGACTTGGGATAACGGGATAACAGGGGTACAGGGATAACGACACAGGGACATGGGATAATGGGGGGCATGGGGCACCGGGACAATGACACAGGGACATGGGATAATGGGATAACGGGATAACAGGATAACGGGGGGTACATGGACAACGACACCGGGACGTGGGATAACGGGATAACGGGGGGTACAGGGATAACGACACAGGGACACGGGATAACGGGATAATGGGGGGTACAGGGCACCGGGATAACGACACCGGGACGTGGCATAACGGGATAACGGGATAACGGGATAACGGGATAACGGGGGGTACGGGGCACCAGGATAACGACACAGGGACATGGGATAACGGGATAACGGGATAACAGGATAACGGGGGGTACAGGGATAACGACACTGGAACGTGGGATAACGGGATAACGGGGGGTACAGGGACACGGGATAACGACACCAGGACATGGGATAATGGGATAACGGGATAACGGGGGGTACAGGGATAACGACACAGGGACATGGGATAACGGGATAGCGGGACAACGGGGGGGACAGGGATAACAACACCGGGACATGGGATAACGGGATAACAGGATAACGGGGGGCACGGGGCACCGGGATAACGACACAGGGACACGGGATAACGGGATAACGGGGGTACAGGGATAACGACACTGGGACACGGGATAACGGGGGTACAGGGATAACGACACCGGGACGTGGGATAATGGGATAATGACACCGGGATGTGGGATAACGGGATAACGACACAGGGACATGGGATAACGGGATAATGGGATAATGGGGGGTACAGGGATAACGACACAGGGACATGGGATAATGGGATAACGACACCGGGACACGGGATAACAGGATAACAGGATAACGTGGGGTACGGGGCACTGGGATAACGACACCGGGACACGGGATAACGACACAGGGACATGGGATAACGGGGGGCACGGGGCACCGGGACACGGGATAATGGGATGGGGGGAATGGGGCACTGGGACAGCGGGATACTGGAATAGAGGGATACTGGGATACAGGAATACTGGGATACAGAGATACTGGAATACTGGGATACAAGGATAGTGGGATACAGAGATACTGGGATACGGGGATACTGGGATACAGGAATACTGGGATACTGGGATACTGGCATACAGGGATACTGGGATACTGGGATACAGGGATACTGGGGTACTGGGATACTGGGGTACTGGGATACAGAGATACTGGGATACAGAGATACTGGGATACAGGAATACTGAGATACAGGAATACTGGGATACTGGGATACAGGGATACTGGGATACAGGGATACTGGGGTACTGGGATACAAGGATACTGGGATAGTGGGATACAGGGATAACTGGGATACAGGGATATTGGGATACAGGAATATTGGGATACTGGGATACTGGGATACTGGGATATTGGGATAACTGGGATACAGGGATATTGGGATACTGGGATACTGGGATATTGGGATACTGAGATACAGGGATATTGGGATACAGGGATACTGGGATATTGGGATACTGGGATATTGGGATACTGGGATACAGGGATACAGAGATACTGGGATATAGGAACACTGGGATAGTGGGATACAGGGATATTGGGATACAGGGATACTGGGATACTGGGATACAGGGATATTGGGATACTGGGATATAGGAATACTGGGATAGTGGGATACAAGGATATTGGGATACAGAGATACTGGGATACAGGGATACTGGGATAGTGGGATACAGGGATAGTGGGATACAGGGATATTGGGATACAGGTATAGTGGGATACAGGGATATTGGGATACAGGGATACTGGGATATTGGGATACAGGGATACTGGGATATTGGGATACTGGGATACAGGGATACTGGGATACTGGGATATTGGGATACAGGGATATTGGGATACAGGGATACTGGGACACTGGGATATTGGGATACAGGGATACTGGGATACAGGGATACAGGGATATTGGGATACAGGGATAGTGGGATCGGGGTGCAGGGAATGGAGGAGAGAGAGGAGAAGGACCCAGAAAGTGAAAAAAGAAACAGAAAGGAAAAGGGAAAGAGGCAAAAGAAAAAGAGGAAGAAAAAGAAGGGAAAAAAGAGAAGAAAAAAGTAGGGAAAGGAAGGAAGAGGAAGAGGAGGCAGAGGAGGATGAAGGAAGAGGCGGAGGGGGATAAAGGAAGAGGAAGGAGGAGGAGGAGGAGAGGAATGAAGGAGGAAGAGGCTGGGGATGAAGGAGGAAGAAGAGAGAGATGAAAGAGAAGGAGGCAGGGGAGGAAAGGGGAGGAGGAGGAAGGAAGAGGAGGAGGGGGATAAAGGAAGAGGAAGGAGGAGGAGGAGGAGAGGAATGAAGGAGGAGAAGGCAGGGGATGAAGGAGGAAGAAGAGAGAGATGAAAGAGAAGGAGGCAGGGGAGGAAAGGGGAGGAGGAGGAAGGAAGAGGAGGAGGGGGGTGAAAGAGGAGGAGGAGGGGGATGAAGGAAAAGGGGGATGAAGGAGAAGGGGAATGAAGGAGGAGAAGGATGAAGGAGGAGGAGGGGGATGAAGAATGAGGAGGCAGGAGGAGGTAGGGGATGAGGGACAGGGGGAGGGCACTGAAGGAGGAGGGGGATGAAGGAGGAGGAGGATGAAGGAGGAGGAGAAGGGGGATGAAAGAGGAGAGGGCTGAAGGAGGCAGGGGATGAGGGACAGGAGGAGGGCACTGAAGGAGGAGGGGGATGAAGGAGAAGGGGGATGAAGGAAGAAGAGGTGGAAGGAGGAGGAGGATGAAGGAGGAGAAGGGGGATGAAGGAGGAGGAGGCAGAAGGAGAAGGCAGGGGACGAGGGACAGGAGGAGGGCACTGAAGGAGGAGGGAGCTGAAGGAGGAGGAGGTGGAAGGAGGAGGAGGATGAAGGAGGAGGAGAAGGGGGCTGAAGGAGGAGGAGGGGGCTGAAGGAGCAGAAGGTAGAGGCTGACTGAGGAGGAGGAGGCTGAAGGAGGAAGAGGTAGAGGCTGACTGAGGAGGAGGAGGCTGAAGGAGGAGGAGGTAGAGGCTGACTGAGGAGGAGGAGGGGGCTGAAGGAGGAGAAGGCAGAGGCTGAGGAGGAGGAGGGGGCTGAAGGAGGAGGAGGCAGAGGCTGACTGAGAAGGAGGCAGGGGATGAAGGAGGAGGAGGCAGAGGCTGACTGAGGAGGAGGAGGGTGCTGAAGGAGGAGGGGGCTGAAGGAGGAGAAGGTAGAGGCTGACTGAGGAGGAGGAGGGGGCTGAAGGAGGAGGAGGCAGAGGCTGAGGAGGAGGAGGCTGCTGAAGGAGGAGGAGGTAGAGGCTGACTGAGGAGGAGGAGGATGCTGAAGGCTGACCTGAGCTCCCCCCCGGGGTAGTTGGTGTCCCTCAGGCTCACGCTCAGCTCCGTGTGGTGCCGCGCCAGGGCCGCCGCGCTCTGAGCGGCCACCGCCTCGTCCCCCACCCCGATGGCCTCGGCCAGGCGAAGGCACAGCTCCTCTGGGGACAGGGGGGACACTGAGGGACAGCACTGACACCCCACACACCCCATGGCCTCGGCCAGGCGAAGGCACAGCTCCTCTGGGGACAGGGGGGACACTGAGGGACAGCACTGACACCCCACACACCCCACAGCCCCCCATGGCCTCGGCCAGGCGAAGGCACAGCTCCTCTGGGGACAGGGGGGACACTGAGGGACAGCACTGACACCCCACAGACCCCATGGCCTCGGCCAGGCAAAGGCACAGCTCCTCTGGGGACACTGAGGGGACACAGGGGGACACTGAGGGACAGCACTGACACCCCACACACCCCACAGCCCCCCATGGCCTCGGCCAGGCGAAGGCACAGCTCCTCTGGGGACAGGGGGGACACTGAGGGACAGCACTG
>NW_016691666.1:0-4263 GCF_001604755.1 Lepidothrix coronata | reverse complement strand
GAGGCTGAAAGCAAGGTAAAGGGAATAAGAGATTTAGTGCTGCTCTAATTGTAGATGATAATTAATGTAAATGATGTTAACAGGATTAAGACTTTTTGCTTCCATGTGCATATCCCACCTGAGAGGAATGGTACCCTTGTATTTAAGCACAGGGAAGAGAGCATAGTCTTCCAGTGTGGTTTTGGCTACGTAGTGACATGTAATGGTGATCCAGAATGCAGGAATAAGTCTTCCAAGTTCTTTTATTTTGATTTATTCTTTTTTTTTCTTTTTTTTTTTTGTTTGTTTGGTTGTTTGGTTTGTTTTTTTGTTTTTTTTTAAGCCAACTTTGCAACAACTGGAAACTGCTCCTCCAGCATAACCCGGGCGTTCTAGATGGAATGGGCCCTCAAACAGAAGCAGGTTAAAATGTCAGAACCAAAGGAAACTCTTAAGGAGAAAAAGGATATGGGAGGGATGTTTATTTCAGCTTTCATTCCGAGTTCAATTTTATGGATGTTACACACAAATTAGAGTAAGATTGTGTTACAGAACTGTGTGTTACAAAACCTTATGGCACAAAATTTAAAGAAAAAAAAAATCTGTATTCATGTCTGTGTCTCCATACACTTTGAACAGATGTGTTTTAATTTCAAAATGGTCCACAGAGGTTTATGCCCAACATTTTGCTTATATAGCAGCAGTCTTTCTCTGTTTTACGTTTCCATTTGGTTTTGTCAAAACAAAAGGAAACAACAACTAAAAAGACATTCCATTTTGTGGGGACAAAAAACCCCTTCTGCAGTCCAATGATGTTACTGAACTTTGGATTATGATCATATTTTCCAATGGGTGCAGTATTTCAATTAGAAATCTACATTTAATCCCTCTCCACCCTAAAAGAGGGTGTGCATTTATGAACACAGTGATACATGGCAATGTTCAATGTTTTCTTTCACTGTAAGAGTATTCAACTTTCTAATGAAAGTTAGAATGAAAACAGAATAGATTAATATCAGCTTATATGTTTTTACAACTTTTTTCTTGTGTCCAAACTTCAGCATGAAGCGTTTGTTCAGTTCAGAGGTTTCAGAGCCCGTGGAACAGGGCATGCATTAAAAGGTGGCACTTACACGTGTCAGGACAGGCCTTGCTGCTGCTCTTGCCAATGATAAACAGGGCACATGTTTGCTGTTGTCCCTTCTTCACTGCCCACACCAGTAATTGTGACTTTGCAGTATTTATAGAGACTGAGTTGGTTTGCAGTTTTGTTTTTTCCTGCTTTTCTCTTTAGCCACTATCCAACATGACTTTACCCAAGCTTTTTGTTGAGGTTTGTCTGGTGGAAGCAGAATTAAAGATTTTTGTGTACTTTGCCATCTTATGACAACTGGCAGCAATTGAAATGAGGCATGTCAAGCAACTACCACAAAAAGAAATCAGTAATTTACAAGTTCAGAAAAAGGTTGAAGAAACAAGCCTTCTCTGTAATTTTTCTGTCTTGTACAGTTTGTTAATATTTCCACATTTGAGAATATTTAATTTTCCTAATTGAGGGAATGTTACACTACAGTTCAGAAGAGAAGGCAAAATCAAAAGCAAAATACTCTCATTTTCATCAGAGCAGTGCTAATGCTTATGTTAGTCAGTGAGAAAAACATGGGGGGGTGTATGGGAAGCAATAATTCATTACTGTCTCTCCTGCAGTCAATTAAATATGTCTCATACCTAACTGATTAAAGCTGCCTTTTTTTCCATTATGATAATAAGATTCATTGGAAACAGACTGAGAGTAGGACCATTTCTCCCAGCATTTAAAATCTCTAGAGGAGGAGAAAAAGTAAAACCCAAATGCCAGCCTTGCCAGTTTGAGTTTGATTATATAAAGTCAATAGCTGTAGCTTGCAACAGATGGAAAGTTTTTTGTCCTGCTCAGTTGTTGACTCCTGTCGTAGCTAGACCTGCTGAATCTTAACCAGTACATGTGAGAAATTTTCACTCATGACAAAACCATGGGTCAGAAAAGTGATGATCTGCTGTGTAGGCACAAGTCTAACATGAAGATCCCATGTGAAATCATACATCGTCTCGCAGAGTAAAGGACCTTTCCCCATCCCCACTTTGGCTGCTTTAAAAATAGTATAGTTACAGAAGGATTTCAGAGAACCAATCTTTGTAATGCCTTTCTCTTTCTGTAAAATCTATTGTTACTTATTTCTAAGCTCCTTAAGAGACTATATACTATTCTGCCAGGCTAAAATATGCATTGCCCTTAAAATTCTTCACACTTACTGTCTCCTCCAATTTGATTCACATTTTCTCCCTTCTGTATCTAGTTCCCTGTCCAAGTTAAAATGTAAAATAAAGTAGAAGAGATGTTTGGGCCTCTGAACACATTGCTGAAAGGTTCATTTTTCTACACACAAGTGTTCAGAGTATTTCTCACAGAAGAATAGCATAAATTATGGAGATTCTGTTCACAGAACAGTGAATGGTATTGTCAGTTTGCTTAGGAAAAACTAATGAGGTTGTAAAGAAATACTGTCTGCTTTATAAGAGTAAAATTTGACAGCTGGAAAAACAAGGGCAATAGGCTGACTTCCATTTTCCATTGATTTTAGCCCCCAACATTCAGAAGACTTCCTTTTCTGCAAAACCACATTCATGCTGCCTACACACGAACTCACAATGCTCTTTTGCTCCAAGCCAGAGGCAGATTAAACTTCATTAGTGGAGTAAAGCTTGAGGAAAGTTCAAACTGTAACAGATAGTAATTTGACAAATAAAGAATTAGGGTTTGTTTTACTAAGGCAAAAATAAAGGCCAGAGCAAGGTTCCCATGGCTCTTTTGTGCCTTTAACCACTGGGTAGGAATACCATCCCTTTTCATAGTTTGGTTTACATACTGTATAAGCCTAGTAGACAAATACTATGGATTTTTTAATGCATTTAAGCACTCAGTTGAAACATGCATATGTCTCATTAAATAAAAAAAATATGCCTAAAAGTATTTGCCTTAGAGCTAGAAATAAGAACAGAAACTAAAATATGTGTTCAGAGTATTCTTAGTAGATGCACTAGTAGCTCAGCTTAAAATCAAAAAAAATGAATTCATTTTATGTCTGGATAAATTGCGTTAGGTTTATGCAACAACAATAAATTCTCACCCAAGCATCCTCATATTTACACGTTCCCAGGCCTTGCTGTTCTAGAATAAAGGATGGATCATTACAGGTGAGTGTCTGATACCTGTGGTAACTGATGGGCTGTGATTTGAGAATTTAAGTTCTTCTCACTCCACTAGCAAACTGTATAATGGCTAACGTGCAGTGGCACAGTCACACGCAAAGGTGTCCTACATTAATATCTGACAACTTTTTATTAATATATATTGATGAGCTTTAACAATCTACTTGCTATATATTGTATGCTGGAATGTACTGCATGCAAACAATATTACAGAGTGAGGGCTAATGCAACAGAAAAATGATGTGCTGAAATACCTGGCAAAAATATGTGACTGGCTCCTGCAGTGGAATTAAAAGCCACTGTGTCTTTGTGTCTGTGCTTGCTCTTGTGCCCATGGGGAGAATTAGGCAACCCTGTCAAATAAACAAATACTCCAAAAATCATCATGCTTCTTTAAACTTTACCTGGAAGTATGAAGGGGATAATTTTGGAGGACAGAAATAGAACACAAATCGTAATATTTAGTTGTCTTGTTCAGGTCTGCAGGGAGGTACTGCTATTAGCCTGGAATCTGCACACAGGATCGTTGCCTGAAGAGAAATGTTTGCATAGTTTACGTTCAAAGAGCTGAGCAGAGATTACTTTCTTTGCTGCATTGTATATAACAAAGAGAGAGAGAGAGAAAATGTTTTAATTTCCATATTAATTTGGAAGGAAGGAGTCAGAAGTTCCAATTCCAGACCATGTTTCTTAAGTAACTGTTGTAAGTAGGAGACAAAAGGTAGGGTAATCAAAGTGCGCTTTTCACTCTTCTCTGTAGGCTCTGCCGTGATACACAAAAAATAATTCAGAAGGAGTTGAACTCGACTGAGAAGCATAAGTAGCTCAGGTTAGACCCAAGTCCTAAGTTGTGTCTTGTTTTCATAATTACAACTTTATTTTATAGCAGCTGGTAACTCTGTAAAACAGAGAAATTGTCCTTTTGGTGCAGCCTTTGGGGTGGTGGAAGACCAGAGCTGTGGCCAACTGCGATTCCTTTCTTCACATCCACCAGATGATTCTTGTGGCCCCAAAATCTTCTCTTTGACTGTCTTC
>NW_016691665.1:0-4265 GCF_001604755.1 Lepidothrix coronata | reverse complement strand
TCCCATATCTTGATTCCCTCTGGAAAGAAAAAAAAAGGTAAGGAAAGAGAAGGAAAGTAACACTTCTGCTTGGAACGAAAGGGAGGAGTCTGTGTGGGAGATGTCACATGGAGCAGAAAATCCCTGGACTTTCTCCAGAAACCCCCATCCACTTGAGCTGTGGATACAATCAGTTTATCAAAACACCCTCTGGTGTGTCGCTGTGAGGGAGTGGAGTCGTCCCCCTGTCAGAAAAGGTTTTTAAACAGTCCTCTGGGTTTATACAACAGAGGTGAGATTCTCCTTTGCATCAGAGCCCCTGTATGCAAAGCAAAAGGACCCTGACATGTCCCAAAGGAGCCAGGAAGAGATCCAGGTGTGGTGGCACTGGGGACAAGGGGACACTGGGGCTGCTGCTGCTTGCTGAGCCCCTGTGGAGATGGAGCCCTGCTCCCTCCTGCTGTCCCCTCACATACCCACTCACCCTAAGACTCACCCATGTCCAAGCTGTGATGGTCCTTCCTCTCCCCTCCACTGCAACCTGCTTCTTGACCAGATTCTGTCCTGTGGGGAGAGGAGCTCTCCTGATAATTGATGAACTCGGTCTCATCAGCACAAAGGACCAACTTGCACCTACCCCATCCTCCCACTGCTCAGTGCCAACCCCAGGTTCCCACAGTGAGGATCTGGGGGCACTGGACACATGAATTCCTCAGTGGGAGCTGGTCTGCACCACAGACTTCCCTGCAGTTCCACTGCTTGGAGGGGAAGAGGCACGCCAGCAACATTTGGGCAAGATCTGCAGGCATAGCCAGAGCTGAGGAATTCCTTCTTTCTTCCATTCCACCCTTTGATTTGCTGAGCACAACTGGGGGCACAGATTTTACATCCCTGCTTCTGACAAACCAGCCCATGAATGTGTCACACACATGCTCACAGGCGTGTCCGGGCTTAAACATTTTTGTCTTCAATATGCTCCTTTTTTCCCCCCTTTCTTTCCCTTCTCTTCCCAGACATAACATAGCCCAACCGACCAGAGACACCGTGACTACCATGATGTAGGAAAGAAACAATCTCTGGCTGGAGCAGCGGGCTCCAATCAGCTTATCCGACAGATGCAGGGGCAGGAAATGCAATATCATGTCCAATTTCTCATACCTCATTCATGACTGTTGCAATCGCAGAACACATGTAGCCCAGCGATACGTGGAGCATGATGGTTTTGGTGTGAGTCTTTCCTCTTCTCTTGCTCCAAAACAGGCGCTTTTCTCTCAGAGAGAAGAGGGCTCCGGAGAGGTGCTGATTTGGCTGAGATGGGAAATACCCGTGGGCTTATGTAAAACGGCGGGAATGGATCCGTGCCCACATTTGCTTTGCTAATTAACCTTAGGTTGGGCTCAGAGGGACTTCTTTTGGAGGGGTGAGTGAGATGATATGGACCAGAGCCCAGGCGCCCTCTCTGCTCCGTGTAGCTGCCTCTGGGGTTCAGGGAGGTATTTTTCTTATCCTTTTGGACCCGGTCTCTCTTTCCTCAGTAACACCCTGAGTCCATCAAATAGTGAAAAGACTCGATGTCACGACCTCCCAAGGCACAAGCAGGACCCTCTGTCCCAGATGTCCCAACCTCTCCCCAGCCAAAGCCTAAAGCCAGAGGAAGGAGGAGAGGCCAGATTCTCAGACAGCATCATGGCTCCTCAATGCTCCTGGAGTTGTGCAAGGAAAAGGTTATTTGTCTCCATCTCCTGCGTGATGGGAGCCTCAGGCCAGGTACCCAAGCTGCACCCTACACAAGCTGTTCCTCTGCTCTGCAGGAGGACCTCTTCAAAGAGCAATCAAAAATATTTTATTTTGCTGGGGACTGTAATGTTGACTGGGCAGAACAGGATGAGGAAGCTCTTCAAGGAACAAACTGGGACCAGTTTCCATGCTAGGTGTTTCCATGGAAACAACACCAGTTTCCCTTTGGTGTTGGCTCTGTGTTTTCCTGACCTCTTCAACACCAGGTTTCAGCAAAAACCTTTTTATTAATGTAATTTTTTTCTTTATTATACTCTACCATAGAAAAAATGATTGAGTGAGAGCCTAATCCAAATGAAACTCCTCCGGCAGTGAGGGCAGGAGACTAAGGATTGTGCCCCGAAACACAGCCCTGCACAAGGTTACAATAATAAAATAATTGAGAACTGTGGGAAAGATGAGTTCAAAGTTTTAGAAAAATCCCACCTGGGTGTGTTTGTGTGGAAATACCTATTTCTGTGTGTCAGCACCACTTGCACGAGAAAAATTTAGCAAAGCTCAGCCCTATCCACTAGTTTAAAAACCTTATTTCTGGAGTTTAACCCGAGTGGTGAGGCTTTTCTGAGTAATGTTCACCTTAACCAGGTACCCACAAATTTAATAATTGTCATGACAGAGTTTCTACATTCTTGCCCAGATTCCAGGGTTTTCCTCTAAGCTGGCTGGCCATACTGTAAAAGTTGGTAATAAATATCTGTCTTTGGTATAATAAAAGCAATGTTTATATTCTTGACAGAATGCATTTGTGAACTTACAGTCATTAGAGATGTAAACTGAAGGCAAGAAGATAACCTCTCTCCCAAATGTTCTATTTATTTCTGTAAAGTAATTTGTATGATTTATCTTATAGACTAAGGTTTATGGTTCACTTTGAACTCCAGGTTCTTAACTCAGCAATTGCCTGTTTGGGCTGAAGCGTATAAGTGATGGCATGACCCAAAGTGCTAGATGAAAGGAAAAAGACAAAAACAAGGCAGGCTTCTGGGATTTTAACCATCATTTCTATATTCCATTGACATCCCTGGGTTAAATATTTTCCTTCAGAGGCCAATATGATCATTCCATCTGTATGCCATATCTCCCAGTGACAAGGCAAAGCGCAGACACGGGCATCTTCAATGAGGCATGCCAGGATGTGTCCAACAGGGAATGCAAGGAGGTCAAATTCTGGCTTTAGTCATAACTCCCAGTTTACAAGTACTCATAAGCATTAAGCCAGCATCTATTTCGTGATTCATAAAAGCAGCTGCTGTGCTGGGCTGGAAAGTCCACCTTTTTCAAACTGGCTTTAAAGTCGTGTTTGCAAGAGAGAATATTTAACACTAAATAGAAATAATCTTCCAGACTTTGCAAAGTCTGAGAAGGAACTGAGATCAGTGACCTGCTGCATTTGTCCAATGCCAACCAGCAAAAGCTGTTGAGGTAACAGGAAAGCTCCTACAAACCCCCAGGTTTGGGGCAGATGGACACTCTGGTGCCAGAGCAGCACTGAGGGATCTGCAAAGCTTGGCACAGAGCAGTGTTGAATACGTGGGGTGGCCCCAAGTTTCTGTTTTGTTTTGTATTTTTATCACATTTTTATAAACAATGTCTCATTCCGGTGTCCTGTAAGAAGGCAATTGAATGCACTGTGCTAAAATATTTAAGGTTGGTTTAACTCTGCCCAACACTGAGTGCATCTTTCAGTAAATAGGAGTGACATCATTAGGGAGAATTGCTGGAGGCAGTGTAGGACCTGGTTCCCACCATGTTGTGGGTGCTGAGAGATTTTTCCTGGGGAAGTCATTTCTTGCATTCATCCCCAATTTTAGCAGATTCTTGATGTAAGGAAGTAGTTAAACACAGCTCATTTCTCAGCATCTCCACCAGTGCCATCAGAAGGAATGAACTAATTTCTCCATCACTTAGCCCGGCAAAAATGCAAGAGACTCAAGTGTGTATCATGCCATTTATCAGTTTTCTTTGAATAAGTGAGAAAACCTGGAGTAGGAGGAAAATTATCATTCCCAGACCTGGCTGCAAGGTGGAGTTTATATTCTGTAGGAAACTTGGATTATTTAAACCATTTTTCATTCCAAATCAGTGTCAGAAAGTCACCTCTCCTCCAAAAACAGCTCATAAACTTTAAATTTTGAACATTTGCCATTGAAATATCTGAACAGGTCAATAATAGGATAACATATCTATAGATATGATATGTAGATATGAAATATATACCAAAATAAACCCACAAAAGTCAAACTATTCATTTGGTTGCATTCCTCCTCCCTGTTTTCAGAGTGATGGGCTATCTCGATGTTTTCAAGGTGACAAAAAACATGAACAGCTGATTTTAGGCAGATTATTATGTCTGAAAAACAATCCTGTGAACTTTTAGCTGTTCTGGGCAGCTCTAACATAGGACAGTGAGATTGCTTGGAGAACTATGAGTAAGTTTAGGAGTTATTAATAAAAGGTGCTGGCTTAGCATGCATGGAAATTGTTCAGCC
>NW_016691664.1:2064-4277 GCF_001604755.1 Lepidothrix coronata | reverse complement strand
GGAAGCAGATAGAGAACACGGGTATGGGGGGAACAGGTACAAGGCACAGGTTCAAGGGGCACAGGTACGGGGGGCACAGGCACGGGGGGAACAGGTATGGGGCACAGGTGTGGGGGTCCCCAGGTATGGGTTCCCCAGCTCAGGGGGTCCCCAGGTGTGGGGGCCCTCAGGTGTGGGGGTCCCCAGGTAAGGAGGTCCCCAGGTGTGAGGGGTCCCCAGGTGTGGTTGTTTCAAGCTCTGGGGGTCCCCAGGTACAGGGTCCCCAGGTAAGGAGGTCCTCAGCACAGGGGGTCCCCAGGTCCAAGGGTCTCCAGGTGCAGGAGGGGTCCCCAGGTATAGTGGGGGGTCCCCAGGTAAGGTCCTCAGGTACAGGGTCCTGAGCTCTGAGGGTCCCCAGGTAAGGAGGTGCCCAGGTGTGGGGGTTCCCAGGTCCAAGGCTCCCCAGGTGTGGGGTTCCCCAGGTGTGAGGGTTCCCCAGCTCTCAGGGTCCCAGGTGTGGGGGTTCCCCAGGTGTGGGTTCCCCAGCTCTGAGGGTCCCAGGTGTGGGGGTCCCCAGGTGTGGGGGTTCCCCAGCTCTCAGGGTCCCAGGTGTGGGGTTCCCCAGGTGTGGGGCTCCCCAGGTGTGGGGGTTCCCCAGGTGTGGGGGTCCCCAGGTAAGGGAGTCCCCCAGCTCTGAGGGTCCCAGGTGTGGGGGTCCCCAGGTGTGGGGGTCCCCAGGTGTGGGGGTCCCCAGGTGTGTGGGGTTCCCCAGGTGTGGGTTCCCCAGGTGTGGGTTCCCCAGGTGTGGGGGTCCCCAGGTGTGGGGGTTCCCCAGCTCTCAGGGTCCCAGGTGTGGGGGTCCCCAGGTGTGGGGGTCCCCAGGTACAGGGTCCCCAGGTGTGGGTTCCCCAGGTGTGAGGTTCCCAGGTGTGGGGTCCCCAGGTGTGGGGGTTCCCCAGCTCTCAGGGTCCCAGGTGTGGGGGTTCCCCAGGTGTGGGGGTTCCCCAGGCGTGGGTTCCCCAGGTGTGGGGTTCCCCAGGTGTGGGTTCCCCAGGTGTGGGGGTCCCCAGGTGTGGGGTTCCCAGGTGTGGGGGTCTCCAGGTGTGAGGTTCCCAGGTGTGGGGGTCCCCAGGTGTGGGGTTCCCCAGGTGTGAGGTTCCCAGGTGTGGGGGTCTCCAGGTGTGGGGTTCCCCAGGTGTGGGTTCCCCAGGTGTGGGGTTCCCCAGGTGTGGGGGTCTCCAGGTGTGGGGGTCTCCAGGTGTGGGTTCCCCAGGTGTGAGGTTCCCAGGTGTGAGGTTCCCAGGTGTGAGGTTCCCAGGTGTGGGGGTCCCCAGGTGTGGGGTTCCCCAGCTCTCAGGGTCCCAGGTGTGGTGGTCTCCAGGTGTGGGTTCCCCAGGTGTGAGGTTCCCAGGTGTGAGGTTCCCAGGTGTGGGGTCTCCAGGTGTGGGGTCCCCAGGTGTGTGGGGTTCCCCAGGTGTGGGGGTCCCCAGGTGTGAGGTTCCCAGGTGTGAGGTTCCCAGGTGTGGGGTCTCCAGGTGTGGGGTCCCCAGGTGTGTGGGGTTCCCCAGGTGTGGTGGTCTCCAGGTGTGAGGTTCCCAGGTGTGGAGTCTCCAGGTGTGAGGTTCCCAGGTGTGGGGGTCCCCAGGTGTGGTGGTCTCCAGGTGTGGGGTTCCCCAGGTGTGGGGTTCCCCAGGTGTGAGGTCCCCAGGTGTGAGGTTCCCAGGTGTGGGGTTCCCAGGTGTGGGGGTCCCCAGCTCTCAGGGTCCCAGGTGTGAGGGTCTCCAGGTGTGGGGTCTCCAGGTGTGGGGTTCCCCAGGTGTGGGGGTTCCCCAGGTGTGGGTGTCTCCAGGTGTGGGGGTCCGCAGGTGTGGGTTCCCCAGCTCAGGGGGTCCCCAGGTAAGGGAGTCTCCCAGCTCTGAGGGTCCCAGGTGTGGGGGTTCCCCAGGTGTGGTGGTCCCCAGGTGTGGGGGTTCCCCAGCTCTCAGGGTCCCAGGTGTGGGGGTCCCCAGGTAAGGGAGTCCCCCAGCTCTGAGGGTCCCAGGTGTGAGGTTCCCAGGCGTGGGGTCCCCAGGTGTGGGGTTCCCCAGGTGTGGGTTCCCCAGGTGTGGGGGTCTCCAGGTGTGGGTTCCCCAGGTGTGGGTTCCCCAGGTGTGGGGGTCTCCAGGTGTGGGTTCCCCAGGTGTGGGTTCCCCAGGTGTGGGGGTTCCCAGGCGTGGGGTCCCCAGGTGTGGGGT
>NW_016691664.1:0-1638 GCF_001604755.1 Lepidothrix coronata | reverse complement strand
GGGCTGGGATCCCACCTGGGCTCACCTGGGGGGGTGATCACACCCGGGCTCACCTGGGGGCTGGGATCACACCTGGGCTCAGCTGGGGGGCTGGGATCCCACCTGGGCTCACCTGGGGGGGTGATCACACCCGGGCTCACCTGGGGGCTGGGATCACACCTGGGCTCAGCTGGGGGGCTGGGATCACACCTGGGCTCACCTGGGGGGGTGATCACACCCGGGCTCACCTGGGGGCTGGGATCACACCTGGGCTCACCTGGACTGGGGCTGGGATCACACCTGGGCTCACCTGGGGGGCTGGGATCACACCTGGGCTCACCTGGGGGGCTGGGATCACACCTGGGCTCACCTGGGGGCTGGGTTCACACCTGGGCTCACCTGGGGGTGGGATCACACCTGGGCTCACCTGGGGGGCTGGGAGCACACCTGTGCTCACCTGGGGGGGTGATCACACCTGTGCTCACCTGGGGGCTGGGAGCACACCCAGGCTCACCTGTACTGGGGCTGTGACCATACCTGGGACACCTGGAGGGGCTGGGCTGTTCTCACCCCTGTGCAGGGCTGTTCTTGTCACCCTGTCCCCCTGTCCCGAGGCCGTTGTCACCCTGTTGTCACCTCTGTCCCCCTGTGCAGGGCTGTTGTCACCCCGTTGTCACCCGTTGTCCCCCTGTCCCCGTGCAGGGCTGTTGTCACCCCGTTGTCACCCTGTTGTCACCTCTGTCCCCCTGTGCAGGGCTGTTGTCACCCCGTTGTCACCCGTTGTCTCCTGTCCCCGTGCAGGGCTGTTGTCACCCTGTCCCAGGGCTGTTGTCACCCCGTTGTCACCCCGTTGTCCCCCCGTCCCCGTGCAGGGCTGTTGTCACCTTGTCCCCCCGTCCCTGAGCTGTTGTCACCCCGTTGTCCCCCTGTCCCTATGCAGGGATGTTGTTGTCACCTCTGTCCCCCTGTGCAGGGCTGTTGTTGTCACCCCGTTGTCACCCCGTTGTCCCCTGTCCCCGAGCAGGGCTGTTGTTACCCTGTTGTCACTCTGTCCCCCATCCCAGGGCTGTTGTCACCCCGTTGTCAACCGTTGTCCCCTGTCCCCGAGCAGGGCTGTTGTCCCCCCCCGTGCAGGGCTGTTGTCACCCCGTTGTCACCCCGTTGTCCCCTGTCCCCTGCAGGGCTGTTGTCACCTTGTCCCCCTGTCCCAGGGCTGTTGTCACCCCATTGTCACCCTGTTGTCACCCTGTTGTCCCCTGTCCCCGTGCAGGGCTGTTGTCACTCTGTCCCCCTGTCCTGGGGCTGTTGTCACCCCGTTGTCCCCCTGTCCCTATGCAGGGATGTTGTTGTCACCCCGTTGTCCCCCTGTCCCCTGCAGGGCTGTTGTCACCTTGTTGTCACCTCTGTCCCCCCGTCCCCGGGCTGTTGTTGTCACCCTGTTGTCACCCCGTTGTCACCCCATTGTCCCCTGTCCCCATGCAGGGCTGTTGTCACTCTGTCCCCCCGTCCCCGGGCTGTTGTTGTCACCCTGTTGTCACCCTGTTGTCACCCCGTTGTCCCCCTGTCCCCGTGCAGGGCTGTTGTCACCCCGTTGTCACCCCGTTGTCCCCTGTCCCCGTGCAGGGCTGTTGTCACCCCGTTGTCACCCCGTTGTCCCCT
>NW_016691663.1:0-4279 GCF_001604755.1 Lepidothrix coronata | reverse complement strand
ACCATTAGTTTATAGCTCCACACAATGTCTGATCAGTTCCTCAACATGAAAATTTTCTTCAGCAATGCTCATATCTGATCGTTTTGTAGGAGACGGGAGAGAACAACATTTCCTCATTTGCCACAGATTCACCTTTTTGAGACCTGTAACTGATACTACTGTGTAGCCCTTTGAATATGACTAGACTTTTTTTATATGGGTAATGGTTCTGCCCCAAACCACACCTGTAATTCCCATTAATAGTGGTGTGAGGGTAAAAAAAAACCCAGAACTTCCACAATGCAGCTTTCCTGTGCATATAATTCCCATTAACTTTAATCTAAGCTCTGTACAATAAGCAACAGCAGGATCAGTACTGATTTTGAAAAATAAAGTAATATGTAATGACTCACCACATCTGCAAAGCTTTCCTGACTTTTACTTATCACGCTTTTATTTTATTTTATCACTCTTGTCTCATCAGAATGGTTATTTAACTTGTGAGAGGAATCCATTTCAGCATTATGTTTTAGCACACATTTGTATCCATCATAATTCTTAATTTATATTTACTAATATAATTTAACAGTATAAAATAAAATATTACAAAATTGATTTTTTAGCACAATACTATATGAAGCAGGAGAATGAATAGCATCCATGGCCACACCAAATTTCAAGTTATCATTCCCAATGCTTTTGACAAATCAACGGGTAGTAGAATTCCTACTCATTTTATTATGTGTAACATGCTAAAAAATTACACGGCATGCAAATAAAGTCATTCTTTGACCGAACACATTTCTGCTCTTATTCTCTTCTGTGCTTGCTCCCCACTTTGTCTCCTCAGGGCTACGCTATTTAAATAAGCTCCCATTATTTTCAGTGGAATGACTTCCTAAAGGGAAATATTTGTGTCCCTTCACTGGACATCTGCTGTTGGTATGAAAGCAATCAAGAGGAAAAAATGATGGTATGAAGCACATTTAACTTTCACGCCTCTTCATCATTCTGCACAAGTGAACACCAACAAGAATTCAATCATAAGTATATAAAAATATATTCCTCCCCTTTCTAAAAAAGCAGAAATATTTTAAAAAAGAAAATAAAGAATAAGAAAAAACTACTAAATAAGAATAGATTCTACACATGAACCTCTCAAATTTGTAGTACCACCCCTGCCCCTCTATTATCATTTTAAAAAAAAAATTCAAATACTTCCAAATACACAAACACAAATATAAAATAAATTCTACAAATGACTAACACAAACGGTGTAACTTACAGATATCATAATTATAACATATAATTTACTTATCAGCAACTTTTAAACATATTAAGGTAAAAACCTCCAGTCAGCACAGGTGATGGTGTGAGAGGTGGTACTTACATCTATGCTCATATGCTGCCTCTGATGGATTTTGCATCACTGACTACTGTGCCTGCCTGCTCAGAATTGCCTCTGATGAGAAGGTACCACAGTGTTTTGCGACACTATAAATTGTTGTTAAAGTAGATTTCAGAGGAAAAAAATATTTTTTGTTGTTGTTGAAAGACAAGATTTAAGGTGCATGTCCTTCTGTTCAACTACAACTGTAGGAAAATAAGAATCTTAACTTCATGTTCCAATAGGATCCAATTTAATAACGTCTCATGCATCCCATGTGACAATTGCATGAAATAGTAGGGAGTTGTCTAGAGGTGCTGCTGACAACATGAATGCTACATTGCTAAATCAGAGTTAGTAATAAGGAGGTATAAGGAACTCTAATTCCATCCATCAATGACTGTTTTTGCAAGAGCTACAAAAAGAAATAAAGAGGTTGAATATTTCACTTCCTCTGTTTCACAAACTCCTAATTAACTGTAAAAGAACTTTTGGAAAAGTTATCTTATGCCAAGGCACAGCTCCTCTTATCTGATGCTAATTCAGAGCCATTGAAGAAAAACGAGAAAAATATATGTGATTGAAGAAACTCAAGAGAAGTTCACAAGCAGAAAGAAAACTAACCTTATATTGAATGTGGGTTTTCAGTTGGCTTTTGCTTTTATGCATTTTTGATGGAATGCACCCAAGAAGTCAGAAATATGTTTTCCTAACTGTAAACACCATCTGAAGGGCCCTCACAGATATGATTTGCCAGTGTTAGCACTGATGGCATCAGACATAGTATTTTAGTTGTCTGCTTCAGTTTTTCCTTTTAAGAAAACATCTGAAAACCAAACTTTTGTCAAGCATTTCTAGGGATTACTCCTAAAGGGAATGTTCCATCTAACAGGAGCCTGCAGAAAAACCACTCCTAGAAAAGGTTTTATCTGTGGAGAGGGGTGGACTAGAATATTTTTAGCAGAAAAAATTTAACGCTATAGCTCTGCTGGTGAAACTCAGTGTATGTTCCTTCTATTATGTAATAAGGACTAATTTATTTTGGAACAATTACTCTGGCTTGGAAGACTGAGAAGTTAGCTTACTTCACAGTGCTCATCTAAATTTCAATTCTTTTGGTCTATCTCCTTGACACGGTTGATTATAGGAGCACTGAATAGAAAGAATAGCAACTTGAAGTTCAAATGAGTAGGGAGAGGTGGAACAGTACAGAACTTTGAAGACAATGAAATTAAGCCTAAATTTGTAATAGAAAAGGATGTTAGCCCAGATGAATGACAAGATCAAAGCAACGAGTGACAGAGATGATATTACAGTCTGTATTTGTACAGACTTTGAAGACTGAATATATGAATATTTGCAAGTATTTGCATTTGATCAATTCAGTGTTTCTGTTTCTTTCTGCTCCTGACCAATCCCATTCAACCTTACAAAAATCTGAAGGTTGTACACTCTTGGTAGGTGTACAGTTTAACAGTATTAGGTATTTGGACTATTTTGCTCTTGTCTCCTGTATGTACCTCCTGAAAATGTGGACAGAGACACAGCTAAGGACATACACATTTCAGGAAAAGCTAAGAACAAGTAGTAAAAGAAAATCAGTGTATATACTTTCCTTTACAAGTTATGGGAATTATTAAAAATTATTAAAAGCCATGTAATATATTTGAAGATGCAAAGGGGGACGTGAGGTGATTTTGAGTTCAGTAATGACTCTAATCAGCCTCACTTAGGGCCCTCACCCACGCCCTCTGCCCCACAAGCATCATAGTCCCATAAGCACCATTTCAGGTCACTCTGGGGCCTTCAGTCTCTGCTGGAGCTATGGTGTAGGAACACTGGTCTCCACATATCTGGTCACAGGCCCTGCTGACCCAGGCCCCAACCTGTGGGTTCACTTCTGGGCTTGATCTTGGACTTGTCTTATCACAGTGGAACAATAGAGTTTTTGATCATGAAGCCACCTCCTGAGAGATGCTTTTCGGTTCTGGGCTTACCTGGCCAAAAGAGTGTGTAACTGGCACCGTGTTCTCTGAGGCTGCCTTCTTCGTGAAGGTGAACCTCACTGAGAGCAGCAATGTCGATGTTGAGACGTGACAGTTCATGGGCAATCAGGGTAGACCGGTGCTCAGGACGTCCACTATCTGCAGAATTGAGCATGGTTCTAATGTTCCAGCATGCTAGAGTTAATTTGGCTGCACCTTTGGAGGCAGGTGTATATGCCTTTGTCTTTAGATCTTTGTGTGACTGCATTTGTAGAAGGTCGATATCGCAGTGGACCTGCTTGGGGATCACCAAACATGACCCTAATCCTGATCTGCAGATCATCTTCCTGGCTTCCTCTCGGACCCACCTCATTATTGTGAATTTACCTCATGATTTGGAGCCTTGGCTGAATGTGGCCATGCTCTCTCACACTGCCCTACTTACCTTGCTGGTGCTGGTAGATCAGATCCCTGGCCCTTCTCCTGCTGAAAGACGTTACAGCACTCAATTCTTGGCTCCCCATCCCTTAGGAAATAGCTGACACTTTCCGTTCCCTGACAGAAAGCTCTAGTTTTAAGAGGCCTGCTTCTTACATATACTATAAAGAGCGATATACTTCTAAAAGTAGAGGTAAAAGCCACAATGGTTTTAAGTCTTTGTTGATCATTAAAAACAATAGTTTTCTGATAAAATGCTGACAATCAGAATGTGAGATGGAGTTTGGATTGAAGACAAGACATGAAAATACACCAAACACAATCTGGCATGAAGCACATGTTCTTCCTTGTCCATACAAACTACATGAATGGTTGAAGGAGACTATGTTGATCATGGCAATAAAACCTTTGCTTCCAGCAGAAGAGACAGCACCGTACATAGAGTTAAATTTTTTATGAGTTTACAAGCTTCTACCTGCCTAGGCAACAC
>NW_016691662.1:0-4279 GCF_001604755.1 Lepidothrix coronata | reverse complement strand
GACAACAGAGCTTTTTCTAATATCAGTTGGGAAAAGGTCAACCCCCTAATGAGAAGGACTCCTCTGACGTATTATTTGGGAATTAGCCTTGCCTGTCTAATTAAAAACAGATCTTCTCTAGGTGCACAGAACTACAGATTACTCTCTTAAATTTTAAAGGCCAGTTTTAAGACTTTATTTGCGTTGTCTCTTCTGAAACAGGCTTAATACAAGCTTGCATCCTTCCCTGTGCTATCTCTAGTATCAATACTCTCTGTAGATTCCTATCCCAAGTACCTTTTCTTTTTTTTTTACAAAAATATAAGGTAAAAATAGGTGGTTTATCAGAATATTTCCAGTTTTGGTTTTACAAATCATCCTCAAATGCAATATGTACCTTCTAGATTCCCAGCTCTCATAGGATCCTGTTGATACTGGGATGGCCCGAGTCAGCTGAAGCCAGTAATACACTGTGCTAGTGACTGGGTTTGATCTGCTGTGACTCCCTCAGAAGTCTGCAAGCTTCTGGTTTTTCAAAAAGCCCAAGGTCTCTTAAATCCTAGTGGGGTGTTGGTATTACATATGCTTGACATGGCTCAACCTGGCAAATACCTATCATTTCTATCCCAGCTCTATTTTTTCCCATTGAAAACAAAAATATTTTAGGGGGTTGTTTTGATTTTGCTTTCTTTTTTTTTACACTCTATCCCAAAGGTTTTATTTCCTAGTCAAGAAAACTATTGGCTTAAAGCCAACTTTTAAATAAAACATTTCTCACCTACTTGTCCAACAGAGACATTTTGTCTTTTTGGGGTAATAGATATGGAGACAAATACATGCAAATCATGTCCCTTGCAAAGCAGTCTTAAGTTCTTAGAATATTCAGTTTTGTGGTTGAATTTCTAAGTTCCTCAAGTCTGATTAATGTCTCCTTTGCTGTAATTTAAACCACTTTAATATTATTTTCAGATGGTGATTGCTTCTTAAAATCTCAGAATTTCCAAATACCTTTTTTATCAAATCAAAGGCAAAGATTGTTTTGCAACAGGACATTTCCCCCCATCCATTACAACAGCCTGATGCATTTTCTTCAAATTCAATTGGAATTTACCATCAGCCTCATCGTGAACAATTCAGCATATTCAGCTGAGGATGGTAGTGATGAACACGGTGTTCATAATTTTTACCTTTTCAGGCTCTGAGATCTCTGAAATTACTAGTAATGAGTTGATGAGAGTACCCTAATTTAAGAGAAAGGAAAGCCCGTGGAGGTGGGACTCACCTGTCCGCTTTTCTCTCCCCAGCAATCAGTTCTGTTTCCTAATTAGATCAATTCTATCTACACAGTCTCTTATAGTTTTCACCCACTATTTCTGCCTATTCTGCAGCATCCCACTGTACTACTTGTATCCCTCCTTGCAGTGTGTACCCTTTCAAAGAGACCACCAGTTTTGTAGCTTCATCTGCTGTGGGTTACCACTAGAAAATGTGGTTTCATTCTTGCAGTCGCAGGACATCCCACCTCTCCTTCCTCACAAGCTACAGCAGCCATTTCATCTGGGAACCCCTTGCCTTACACCTTCCCTGGATGTGGCACTGCAGGCCAGAGAAGGGAGAGGGAGAACAGCAGGGAAACCTCTTGTATTTTGGTAGTGAAAGGGATGAAGAAAAGCTGTATGGTTTTTAATGTCTCCTTTTGGGAATTTTGGCACCTTGCTGATAGGACAGAAAGAGAGCTGTCCCCGCTTATTAGGTGGCTGCCCATAACCCAACAGCTGGAAAAGTGGGGCAAACAGATAGTCATAGGTTTTTTTCCCAAGGTATTCCAGTTAGGCAAACACTTCTGGGAAATTGCTGTTTCCCACTGAAGCATCCTGGCTCTTACCCCACCAAGATATTGAGTCATACTGCTGTAATATTTCTTTACCTGGTGCTTTCTTACTGAAGAAGTGCTGAATAAGGTCTTGGAAACAAACTGCCTAATGTTGGCCAAACCTATAGAAGCCTTCCAAGCCCACAAGACTTTATGTGCAAATTGACAATCTTACATGCAGCCACCTTGACTTCAGAAGAAGCAAACTGAAGCTTACATCTCTCTGATCACTGAATCTTAGATGCAGGTTATGCAGCAGCCAGAGGAGAAGGAGAAACTGAATTTCCATGCATGGGCAGCCCAACCTCCAAGCTAATAAATGAGCAGTATATTTTTTTTTATCTGTTGACTGAAGTGAGAGATGGAAAGTGAGTGCCAAGTAGCAGCTATTATAGCATTGTGCATATGACATTGAAGTTCAGGGTGAGTTGTTTCTACTATAAACCCCATTTTTCAGGGTTTATAACTTGTCTGCCTTAAATTGTATCTAGCTGAAACTGGCATGCAACCTGTCAGAACAACTATAGGAGATATTTTTACATTTCTTTCATTAAAAAGAAAAAAAATCTTTATGTCATTTAACACATTTGCCTTTTAAATGCAGTTAAAAGCTACTTAGTCACTACAGGCACTTCAGGGGAATGGAAAGATTCTGAGATATTGGGCAACACCAAAACTTTTGATGCAGTGTATCTCGGACCCTAGGAAAACTGCAGCTGTGAATTCAAATTTTGTAGCTCAAGTCAACTCTGCACTTGTTAAAGTGGTGTCAAGCTGTGTTTTCAGCCATACAGACAGATGAAAAAACATTTATCGCTGCTGTTTTTTTCTCTCAGTTTATTTGTCTGTGATGTGAAATCCAGTCAGTGATCCACCTGACTCAAGAAGCATAGTGATGCCTTTAGTGCTGAGATCAGTAGAACTTAGATCCCTGTATTGTTGTGCCACAGGCAAAACAAGAGATGACTATATTCTTTTCCTAGATCTGTGAGAATGGCAAAAGAAGAGCAACACATGGCAAAAGAAGAGCAGGGGCCGAGGGGAATAAAGATTAAAAAAAAAAGGAAGAAATATAGTTTTCATTAAGTGTTGCATATAAACTCATATAATTTATTCCAGGCCTCCATGAAGGAGGAAGGACACAAAGACTACAATTATAATCACAGCTCCAAAGTGCAGGCACTGCTGAGAGTGAATACCACTTCCTCTGCTCCTTCCTGATGGTTCTGCCCCAAACATCAACTCACTTAAGTGCATTTGAAATACTCTTCTGAGGCCTCTTGAAGCTGCCTCAGCCTCCCACACACACGGTACCCCTTCCATGTAAACAGGCACATTATGGAAACCAAAGTGAACGAGGACTGTCTCCTCACACCCACCTTTACACAGCCTCCACTTCTCTATGTGATGAATTAAGAAGGTGCTTACAACATCTGGGCTATCCAGCTGGAAGAAGTCTGTGAGGAATACAGTGGTAAGGCACGGACAGGAGACTGAGGTTCTGCAGGAGTTTTGACTGTCACAGCGCTGCATATCCTGGCACATGGAAATTTGAAATTCACAGGTGGAACTCCAATTGCCTAAAGTTACCTGAATCCACAGCTCCTGTGAGAATGAGACACTATCAAGAGGGGTCGAAAAGGGACTCATTTCCCCAGGAGAGAAGGTTTGACTCTTGCTGGCTGATCTGTACAGAGAGTATACTGGTCATTAAGCTTCCCCTCTAACCCAGTGCATACTTAACATGTTTTCCAGCTCAAACAAAAAGTTTCATCCCAGGCTGTGCAACAGAAGCAAGTCTCTGAGAAAGCCTATGGAAAGGGACACAAGCCATATCTTATTTACATCAAGGATTTGACCCAAGATCTCTTGCCCTCAGAAAACTATTATAAGAAACAGACTTCAGAGTATTTAGAATTCAAACAGCTGCAGCATTTCCTACTGGAGGTGGGTCATGATACACAATACACCTATGTGTTAATTGAGCCCATGAGCAAATAGGTTAGCATGACTCCTTAACCTTGCAACTGAGATCCTCACCTGGGAGTTTAACTATTTATGTGGGATAATCATGTCAGCAGCAAAGGTTGGGAGCATATGACCTAGGATATGCCGTGACCAGAGGGTAAGAACTTGTTTTTGATAAGTCTGTGAATTACACTCTTGGTTTCATATACTCAAAATTAAAATCCTTCTGGTGAAACAAACATTCTGATAGTCCTGTTCCGGATGGTAATGTGACACCACATTGTTTTTCCTCATTTTCGTTAACTCTAGTGCTTTGTTTTATTCACTATTTTGAAAATTGCCTGGGGTTTAAAAGTTTCATTTTTAATCAGAGGAGATATGTTTTCAGTACAGTGTTGGGTTTTTGTTCAGGTTTTGTTCTATTTGTTTGTTTTAGTTGGCTTGCATTTGGTTTTTAGG
>NW_016691661.1:0-4284 GCF_001604755.1 Lepidothrix coronata | reverse complement strand
AGCGCACGCTGGGTCTCACCTAAAAAAATCCACTGCGCAGGCTCGAAGGGTTAATGACCTTTCCCAAATCTTCGCTCCCGAAGACTGGCCATTACATCTGTGTACTAAAGAAATCAAATGTATGCAAGTACCTAGCTAGCCTTCTCATCCGTGGGCTCAGACAAGACTACGTGTTTAGTTGTTGAGGCCAGGGATAAAATAGGATAAAAGAGGTGAAACTATAAATGCCTAAATATCTTTACTCTTCAATGAGCAAGCATTTTCAGGATAGCCTGGGTAGCTCCAGGAATGCAGGTTTCCCTGAAGAGCACACATGCTTAAAATCGGCTTCAATATTTTATAACATAAAAGCAGATAACAGATTAAGATAACAGCAAACCAATTATATCACTATTAATTTTTTGAGGAGTTCCTTCACACATAAATCTAGCCCAATTAGCTGTGGAGATAGCAAGCTGTCTGAAGCCTTTGGAAGAATTTCCATACTGGAGAAGAGGTTGAAAAGAAGTAGATCAATACACTGGTTAGAGATGAGCACTGCTAAAGTGATTTCACAGCATTTGCAGGAATCAAGTGTAAGAGTCCAGGCTCTTCTCACGAGCTCATTGAAGGGGTTTTACTTAAAAAAGATACAACATTCCCCAAGACCGCCTGACAGTTCCACTAAAAGGACCTTCAATTCTTTTATATCCTTGAGGTCATGAACAGTAGAAACATTATGACACTTCTCAGGGGGTCAGAATAACACACTTTTAGTGGCAAACTTTGGAAAATAAGGGAACCTGGTAAAAATTTAAAGTAAATATTTAATCAACATAAAGTATTTCACAAAACAAATTTGATTTAGCAAATTCCAACCCATCCAGGTTTAAGGTACCTAAATATCAAGAAAAGGAAATTAGGAGTGAGGAAGGAGTAAAGAAAGAGAGAGAGAGAGAAAGAGGAAATTATGGCTACCCCCTTAGATCCAGTGTACATCCAACTACCAAGAGTCAAAGGGCTGCGAACTTACGGTGTCCATGTGGTGTAGGTTTTATTTGCCCTTGAATCCTGTGGCAACCCCTCACCTCCCCCAGGTGGGGCTTTTGGTCTGCAAGCCACTCACAATTTGCATTAAGGCCTCCAGGGGGTGTGGTGTGGGTTTTCAGGTGTGCCAAAGGCTCATAGTCATTCTGGGCTGGATTACAGGCTTCGGGGATGGGAGTGGGATGGGGCATTATACCATCTCACCTAGGCAGAATTTCCCCTGTCCCCTTCACAAGGTTCCTTCGAGCCATTCAATTTCTTTCAGTCCCTAATACCACGCCAAAGAAGAGTTAAGATAAGTCTAGAGATTACCCTGAGTTTCTATTTTTCTTCCTTAACCAGTCAATAGGTTTTTTTCTTGTACGTTAATCTTTCTATTTTACTATCTGTTATCATAATCAACAAACCAAGACGTGAAGGTATGTTCATGCTTCTTACAGAAGGATATTGCTATCCTATTCCAAAACATTATTTGTTGCATAAACTTTTCTTTTACTCTGTCTAGAGGGTAACTACACTGGTATTTTACAAAAAGAACATGGAAAAATTGGAAAACTCTCAACTGAGACCTGAAGTTTGTAGCACATATTAATGTAATGTATCTTGCTGTAAAGAATCATTCAGTTTTTACTGTGCCAGCCAGCCAACTCAGCGCAAATTCAGCAAATTTTTGTGGCAATTTTCAGCTATCCATAAACATGGTAGTGCACACCCACACTTGGCATGGGAAATGTGGTGTGAAACAACAGCAGATGATGGATTATGATGACGGCAAATAACAATGATTATGGCTATTGATTTTTTTTGGAGGGACACATAACTGCATATTGTGTGTGTAAACAGTGACACAAACAGCTAGTGTTCCTAGATATGGTGAATTCATATAAGGAAACTGGACATTTGCAAATATTGCCATTCATGGACGTCAGAAAAGTCAACTCTGATTCTCATATGAATAATAGATGAACATATCCTGCATTGCCTGGTTGTTTGTGTTTTTTGTTTGGTTGGTTTTTTGGGGGTTTTTTTTTGGTTTGTTTTTGTTTGGTAGGTTGGTTGGTGTTGTTTTTTTCTATGTAAGGAGTCAGAAACTACAATGATGTTGCAAAACAATATTTAGTAAAAAACTAGTAGATTATATCAATGATCATCAGAACGCTGCAACCATGATTTAAGTATTGAACAGTGCAAGGCTTGGTCAGTTTGTACCTATTTCATGCTGATGAAAAAGGAAGAAAGTTCCAACTAAATTATGGTGGTTAGATTTTTGATAACAAACAACTGACCTTTCCAGACAATTCAGATTCCTTTATTTTTGAAAATTTGCATGCAGCAGGTATCTAGTGTGAAGACAATAACATGTATAATCTGATAAGTAGTAATAGCGCCTGGCACAATATTCAAAGTCGACATGTTCTTGGCTAACATGCTAAAAATGACTATTGTTGAATGTGAGAAATTAAAATCAACACCAGTCTTCTTGGTTAGCTCCCAGACTTTTCAAGCCGCAACTTTAATGATCTATCTTATCTGACTTCAGGGGGATTGCTTAAATGAAGAGTGTGAGCAAAAGTCTGGAATATTGGTGATTCAGTAATAATGTAGTATATGGTACATATCTTTTATCACTTCACGTTCACTCAAGCTGTTAATTTATTTTTATTAGGTTTACTGGTACTAATTCATTTGTCATTACCATCCTACCTGTAAATTATGTCTGTTTTTTCCCCTCATTGTGTAGTCTCTTTTTCAAAACACTGAGTTTTAATGGTGAGTTGGGAGAATATGGTTCCTCCCTTGTTTGTGTCTTTGCATAGCACCTGAAGAGAGGTAGGAAGGGGTTTTTAGCTTTGGAAAGCTAAAAATCACCTCACTAGATGATGGAAGGGATTTTCTACCTCTGATATGCCACACTGAAAATGTGCTGAGAACAGAGTGGCAAAAATCCAGTCTACCACAGCAAGCAAAGGCAAATGATGTGTAGCCACCCAAGCTGCTAATGTCAGCCCCTGAACTTTTGAAAATATTGGCCTCTGTGGAGTGCAGCCAGATTTCCCATGTTAAGTGGAAAGCAAATATGTTGAAACAAATGCAGCATATCCCCACCTCCATGGGAGAACAAAGATATTTGACTACAGCTCTGCTGGTGGCCAGTTGCTTATATTTTTTTATGGATCTTTCAAAGTGGCTGGAATCTTTGATGTATTATCATTTCCTGTGAATTCTAGGAAAACTGCAAACTTGTTTGTATTGCTGATTCCCATCTATTACTTCTGGTTCATTTCCTCACACTGTATATGGGGGAGGACAGACCCTTCTTTATATGATAGAAACTCCCATTCTTTTAAAATGGGTATAGACCTTTGTTTAAATTATTTCTTTATGTTGGCTATAGTAATAGGGTTATTTTCTGTTACTGAACTACCATTTTATGTTTGCTGATATAAGAGTGGCTTGCTAAAAGGTAACTCTTACTGAATTTATTCCTGAGGTCTAGGTGAAGTCTTGACAAATTTTCTATATAATTTAGAAGACAAAAAAAAAGCCATAAAGGAGAAAGCAGAGGCTAAGCACTGCCTTGTTTCAGACTGGATTTTAACTGTTAGCTGAGGGAAAAAATGCAACGCAAAAAAAGAGTGAAGATAGAAATAGAAGCAAAGAAATAAAAAAATCAAGGAAGCAAGTAATCATACAGTCTCCTATCAAAGCCCACTGACTCCAGTCAGGGAAATATGTAGGACTATGAAGTGGAAATCACACACCACCCTATCCCCCACACCACCATTGAGTTAGTTTGTCATATCACAAGATACAAAGCAGCTGTTTAGTAAGAAAGTGATCTTTTACTGTGACTCAAACAAAGCAGAAAGTGTGCATAAAAAGGCAGAATCAGGGTTTGATGTGGATTGGCCTGGTAGAGGACTTGCACACTATTCTATGTGCAGTCTCATTAAATCATAAGGGTCTTATCTGAATTAAACATCAGTTTAATAATTTGTGGGTTGTGATCATATTTTCAAAAGCATAAAAGATTCTGAAAAGTCTCACTAAGCCAGTGGGAACTAATGACACTTTTTGGGTTTTGGAAGACAATGATTAATCAAGTAGTCACATTTTGGTTCCCAGGTTTAAAAATTACCTTTCTGGTACATTCCATTTAGCACGTGTAGTGAGATTGTTTATATGCCATATAGAACACCATGTATTTTCTACACGGGGCCTCTGGTGGTCTAGTGGTTAGGGTGCAGGACTCTCACC
>NW_016691660.1:2966-4284 GCF_001604755.1 Lepidothrix coronata | reverse complement strand
ATGGCTCTGGGAGGGTCACTGTGGCTTCGAGGAGGTCGCCAGAGCTCTGGGGGTTCCCCGTGGGATTTTGGGGTTCCCCGTGGCTCTGGGGGCCCCTGTGGGATTTGGGGGATCCCCGTGGCCCGGGGGGTCCCTACTCCTTGAGGAAGAAGTGCCTCTTGTTGGTGATGAGCTTCCTCTCGGGGTCACTGTAGGTCTGAGGGGTCCCCGTGGCTCCGGGAAGGTCGCTGTGGGATTTTGGGGTTCCCCGTGGGATTTTGGGGTTCTCTGTGGGATTTTGGGGGTCCCCGTGGCCCGGGGGGTCCCTACTCCTTGAGGAAGAAGTGCATCTTGTCGGCGATGGGGTCGCTGTGGGTCTGAGGGGTCGCTGTGGGTCTGAGGGGGTCCAATGGCTCCGAGGAGGTCGCTGTGGGATTTTGGGGTTCCCTGTGGGATTTTGGGGTTCCCCGTGGGATTTTGGGGTTCCCCGTGGCCCGGGGGGGGTCTCTGTGGCTCTGGGGGGGTCTCCATGGCTCCGGGGGTCCCTACTCCTTGAGGAAGAAGTGCATCTTGTCGGCGATGGGGTCGCTGTGGCTCTGGGGGGGTCGCTGTGACTTTTGGGGTTCCCCGTGGGATTTGGGGGATCCCCGTGGGATTTTGGGGTTCCCCGTGGGATTTTGGGGATCCCCGTGGGATTTGGGGGATCCCCGTGGCCCAGGGGGTCCCTACTCCTTGAGGAAGAAGTGCATCTTGTCGGCGATGAGCTTCCTCTCGGGGGCACTGTAGGTCTGAGGGGTCCCTGTGGCTCTGGGGGGGTCTCTGTGGGATTTTGGGGTTCCCCGTGGGATTTTGGGGTTCCCCGTGGGATTTGGGGGATCCCCATGGCCCGGGGGGTCCCTACTCCTTGAGGAAGAAGTGCCTCTTGTCGGCGATGAGCTTCCTCTCGGGGTCACTGTAGGTCTGAGGGGTCCCTGTGGCTCTGGGGGGGGGTCGCTGTGACTTTTGGGGTTCCCCGTGGGATTTTGGGGTTCCCCGTGGGATTTTGGGGTTCCCCGTGGGATTTTGGGGTTCCCCGTGGGATTTGGGGGATCCCCGTGGCCCGGGGGGTCCCTACTCCTTGAGGAAGAAGTGCATCTTGTCTGCGATGAGCTTCCTCTCGGGGTCGAGGCGCTTGAGCAGCTGGGCCAGGGCGTTGACGGTGGCGTCGGAGCTGAGCCCCGTGCGCTTCGTCTGGAACTTCTTCAGCAGGTCCTTGGTGGTCATCGGCTTCCGGGACAGGTACCGGCGCACGGCCTCCTCCGTCAGCTGCACCTCCCTGGAATTTGGGGGGCCAGGGGGG
>NW_016691660.1:0-1623 GCF_001604755.1 Lepidothrix coronata | reverse complement strand
GCGATGAGCTTCCTCTCGGGGTCGAGGCGCTTGAGCAGCTGGGCCAGGGCGTTGACGGTGGCGTCGGAGCTGAGCCCCGTGCGCTTCGTCTGGAACTTCTTCAGCAGGTCCTTGGTGGTCATCGGCTTCCGGGACAGGTACCGGCGCACGGCCTCCTCCGTCAGCTGCACCTCCCTGGAATTTGGGGGGCCAGGGGGGTCAGGGGGGGCCCAGAGACCCCAAAAACACACCATGGGATCGGTGCGACCCCATAGACACCCAACAACCCCCCAAGGGCTCTGGGACAGGTACCGGCGCACGGCCTCCTCCGTCAGCTGCACCTCCCTGGAATTTGGGGGGTCAGGGGGGTCAGGACACCCAGAGACCCCAAAAACACACCACGGGATCGGTGCGACCCCATAGAGACACAACAGACCCCACAGAGACCCAACAGACCCCCAAAAGATCCAACAATCCCCCCAGAGACTGAAAAACCCCCCCAAGGGCTCTGGGACAGGTCCCAGGTACGTCCCTAAAACTGGGGGGTCATGGGGACCCCAGAACACCCAGAGACCCCAAAAACACACCACGGGGTCGGTGCGACCCCATAGAGACACAACAGACCCCATAGAGACCCCAAAACCCCCCCAGAGACCCCAAAGGGCTCTGGGACAGGTCCTCGCTGGAATTGGGGGGTCAGGGGAGGCCCAGGACACCCAGAGACCCCAAAACCACACCACGGGGTCGGTGCGACCCCATAGAGACCCAACAGACCCCATAGAGACCCCAAAACCCCCCCATAGAGACCCCAAAACCCCCCCAAGGGCTCTGGGACACATCCCAGACACCTCCCTAAAACTGGGGGGGTCAGTGGGACCCCAGGACACCCAGAGACCCCAAAACCACACCACGGGGTCGGTGCGACCCCATAGAGACACAACAGACCCCCCGGAGACCCCAAAACCCACCCACAGAGACCCCAAAACCCCCCCAAGGGCTCTGGGACAGGTCCCAGGCACCTCCCTAAAATTGGGGGGTCAGTGGGACCCCAGGACACCCAGAGACCCCAAAACCACACCACGGGGTCGGTGCGACCCCATAGAGACACAACAGACCCCATAGAGACCCCAAAACCCACCCATAGAGACCCCAAAACCCCCCCAAGGGCTCTGGGACAGGTCCCAGGCACCTCCCTAAAACTGGGGGGGTCAGGGGGGGCCCAGAACACCCAGAGACCCCAAAACCACACCACGGGATCGGTGCGACCCCATAGAGACCCAACAGACCCCATAGAGACCCCAAAACCCACCCATAGAGACCCCAAAACCCCCCCAAGGGCTCTGGGACACATCCCAGGCACCTCCCTAAAATTGGGGGGGTCATGGGGGGGCCCAGAACACCCAGAGACCCCAAAACCACACCACGGGGTCGGTGTGACCCCAAAGACACCCAACAACCCCCCCAGAGACCCCAAAACCCACCCCCGGAGACCCCAAGGACCCCCAGAACCCCAGGGGAGCCCCCCCAGATGTGGGGGTGCCCCCTCGCCCCCCCACTGACCCGCTGCTGGGGGTGCTCTTGCCCGAGTGGGGTTGGGGGGTGCTCTTGCCCGAGGGGGGGCCCGGATCCGCCTTCAGCCGCTTC
>NW_016691659.1:0-4284 GCF_001604755.1 Lepidothrix coronata | reverse complement strand
GGACACTGCAGCGGGATGGAGCCTGACCACGGACACTGCAGCGGGATGTTTCTCACCCCACAGAAAGGTGCCCATTGCTTTGGCTGTTCTGGCCTCACTTGGCAAGCTTGAAACCTTCCTCCAAATTTTAAGTGTGGTTTCCAAGATCCCTAAAATATTGGCATAAATCATGGCCTGATGCTGTTCTCTATAGCAGGGTTTTAAATTTGAAGCCACTATTTGTCTAAATATAAACAGAGCTGAGAGAACTGATTGGGATTAATATTGTTAGAACCTTGCCCTTGTATTCCCTTCAGTCTGCCTCTTTAAAACAAGGATATAGATCCCCATTTCCTTAAGTCACAGGGGAAAATCACAGGTACTCATGAGAGGGTGTCACTGTGGCTCCAGGTGTGCTCCTGGGGCTCACATATTACACACCCTCCTGTCCAGGGAGGATGGGAACACAGTCCTCCAAAACATCCTGCAGCCAGTGCTGCAGCCACTGGCCATTCTCATCTCAATAGAATCTCACTGCAATTGGGATTTAATCATGTGCTTCTTTCTATCAGAGAAAGGCACTTTCGATCACCACAAATCCAACCAGAGGAACCTGTTTGCCCTTCCAAGGTGCCTCCCACAGCAGAAGGCTTCCCTTCCATCTTGGTGCAAGTCTTCTCTCCATGAATGACAGAGCACACTGCATTAGGACCTGTACACATTAGGAACCACCAAGAGCTGAAGAACCCCTCCCTGGTCACTTGGCTCAGCAGTCCTACAGAGACACAAGCCATGCCACTGAGTGCTGTGAGACCTCACCATGTTTGAAGAAGGGGATTGGACCCCCTTTCCTATTTTTTTGCCTATTGGACTTTCAAGTCCAAACCTGGAGACGTGCTCAGTGTGATATCTCCACACGGAAATTTATAAACCATGCCCCAGAACAGAGTTCTGCCAGGAGAAGAGGTTTCACAATTAACAACACCTTGTCCACAGCTCAGTTTTAGAATCTGATTATTGTTCTACATTTATCTTAAGCAAAGTGGCTGACAAATAACTGCAAAATAATGTGATAAAAACCATTCATAATGCCAACTTATTCCAGGTCTTCCTCCCTAACTATTTATGACAAGGTAATAATGCTGGTTATGCATTTGTCTGACTTTAAATTGGTTACTTAGAACCATGATGGATGAGGGGAAGGATCGCCTTATTTGGAAAAGCAGTCTTGATTTCTGATCTCATTCCTGCAGGTAATGAATTATATCTAATTAGTAGGTTCCAAATCTAATCAAGAGGTTGAGATGTTGACCCAGAGCAGCAAAAGAGGGTGAGAAGGCCTACTTTTATGTTTTTGCTTATCTTAAATAAAGAATACTTCATAAATACAGTCTTCAGGAGAGCACTGACTACACTGGCTAAAGATGGAATCAATTTTAAAAGTCACTGTTTCAGTTAACAGTTTAATGAAACTCATCTCCACAGATGTATTCTTTCCATTGGGAATGTAAACTCCTTATTCCCCATTACGGTATATTTATTCTATTATTTAGGAAAAGTATGAGAAACTGTTGTTGTTGTAAGCAAATCAGGCTCCAAGTGAAAGAATTTACTTTTGATTCCATGAAAAAATTGTGTGAGTTAAGAAAAATTTCCATCAGAATTCTCGATAAATAAACATCTTAAAAAAATAAGGGAGCTGGAATGGAAAATATAGCTGGACAGATTAAAAAAAAGTTTTTCAGTTTTACATCATAATAGCTGCAAAGCAAACAGAGTTCCACTTCTAATCACATTTTGCTCTTATAAGTGCAATTTTCTTCACCAGAGCCAGCAAACTGAATATAGGAGTACAAAATCTACCCCACAATTCCATCAATCAGCAAGTCATGTTTGTTACCTTTTGGCTTTCACACTTGACCCAAACCCACTATTTTACACCTAAACAGGTTCAAAGGTACCTTTGCAATGTTAATACCTGTGCAATAATCTTCTATCACCTGCCCAGTCCTGCCGGTGCCAGGGATGGGCCTGCAGGAGGATCCATGGCCACTGCACTGAGCCTGAAATGCAGAAGGACCTTTCACAGCCTCTCTCTTACTTTCCCTTTAAGATTATTTTTAAATTCTCTGTTTGGGTCTTCTAAGAAGCGTCAGTTATTAAAATAAAATGCACGTTTAAAAGACATTTAAAAAATGCACGTTTAAATATCTTCTGAATTAGTAACCAGGATTTATGCTGTATGGTTTACATTCATAAAAAAAGGCAATATATTATACAAGTTCTTGAGATGCTATAGCTAAAGCTAAAATAAATCTCTGTTTCAAATGAAGTCTTAAATAGGCCTACAATTTTCCTCCATGACCCGGCCAGGCTGAGTGCACCAGTCTCAGAACTGCTGACTGACCTTCACTTTCCCAGGACTAATCAGAATTTTATGTAATCTATTAAAAGTGAAGTAATGATCAGTCTTCTCGTATTTTTACCTGCCAGAGTTACTATATAACTCTTATTTCTTGTTCTGATCAGAATTTGAGAATGTCTTCAGTGCCTGGCACACAGTGTCCAGATCACTGCCCTTTCCAAGGATGTTCTGCCAAGCCACAGACCAGCTTTGTGTAGTCAAACAACACAATGAGACACTTAGAAATCCCTAATGACTGCAAAGAGAGCATTGAACAGAATGAGCTGGAGCCATCCAGTGTCCTGCTTACGCTTAACATTGCTAAAACAATGCTACAGAGTATGTTACTGAAAGGAACAGGACTTTACTGTTTTATACAGGAGCACCTGTGCTCCCAGGTATTAAATCTGCAGAGCTCACCTTGTTTCAGGGCCTGGCAAACAGATACAATGCAATAGCTCTTTGGGAAGAGGAGCATTTGCTTGCCAGGCAGACTAGTAAAATGACAGATTCATAGTGGTCTGTCTTTCATCTAACGAGGTTAAGTGACCAGTTCCAATTATGCCTGTTTCTCAGGCAATACCAGTTTTAAGAGCTCATTTTTAAAGCCACACAACTCTATTTTTTGTATTTATCTATTTATTTATGCATTTCCAAAGATCACCACAACATTTACTCTGTTATTAAACTCTGTGTGTCAGGCATTAATGGCCTGTAATTATCTTTGAAACTGGATTTGATGTTGCAAAGTTACATAGTGCAGACAAGTGTCCTAATGACGTCAGCGTCATCATTAAAAACTGTTCTGCTGCTGCAATTCATTTAGAAAGCACACCTCCCATGCAGATACATGAAAACAGATCAACAATAAGCCTGACTTAAAAACTAAACCAAAGCCCAAATGTCCCAAATCTGTATGTCAATCCACTTGAAAACGCCTGAGAAAACCCTGTTAGCCACGCTCATATTCTGCTGCCTGTACTCCCCTGCACGGGCATACATGAACACATTACTACTTTTTCTTATTTAGCAAAATAGTTCACAACATAATTCCACAAAATTATCATAAAATCAAATGTTCATGAGCGGTGTTCCTTTGTTCCCCTCGAGCCTGGCCAAACAAGCATGTTCTGCCATTCTTTCCTGTGAACAAATGGCTGAGAGCTATTGCTGCCAATTCCCCATTAGAGCCCTTGTGCTCGCTCATTCTGTCTGCAGAGAGACCAGAACCCCCCCAGCACCAAAACACGCTGCCATTAATTCAGTTACCCTGGGAATTTCACACCTTTGCCAGGCCCTTTACGGTTCTCATTTTAGTGCAACCTAATCTCCAATGGATGCTGAAAGCTGTGAAGAAGGGCAGCTCAAGCTGAAGGCAGCAATTAAATGATAATTAGGGCTTTACTTCTTTTTGTGATTGATAGAGGTTTACCGGACCCAAACTGCATCTTGTCATCTGCTAATAGGCAAGATACTCCACTAAGTCTGAAGGATTCTGCCTTATCTCAAGAGAGATAATCTACTCAACAAGTCATCTCATGCCTGTGGTAAAGTGCCATTGTGTATTTACCAGGCCAGTATTCTTCATGCTTCAGCTCAGAACAAACCCTAGGACTTCCTTAAGAGCAAGGAAGCCAGGGCTTTCCCCTCTCATTTTCAGGCTTTTGGGTGCCCAGTTTTTGGGTCTCCCAGTTCAGCTGCTTCATCTTCCTTAAGCACGGCCCTTCCCAGCACAGATCCTCACAGGAGCCACCACCTTGGAATCCCAGGCACGGAAAACTTTTGATGAGTTTTCAGTCTCTTTCCCATTCCTGAGCAAGGGAACTGCCCTGCAGCCTCAGCACTGAGGAAGGGAACTGCCCTGCAGCCCCGTTCCTGAGCAAGGGAACTGCCCTGCAGCC
>NW_016691658.1:2734-4284 GCF_001604755.1 Lepidothrix coronata | reverse complement strand
CCACCGAAATAAAGGTTAACAGGCTTATCTTTTCCTTGGACACTGAAGCAACCTTTGCTGGCTTTTTATATCAGAAAACAAGCCCCAACTAGGCAGAGATTTATTTATTAATCATTTCCAAAGGTATCCAAGCCCAAAACATCCAGAGCCCAGGAACTAAACTATCCCAACTCTAAAACCACTGTCAGACTTGTAACACTTCTTTTTAATTTCTTGGACACTGAAGCAACCTTTGCTGGCTTTTTATGTCAGAAGACAAGCCCCAACTAGGTACAGATTTGTTTATTAATCATTTCCAAAGATATCCAAATAAGGGATGCTGGGATTCCTCAACCAACCTTTCCCACTGCTGTCCCAGTCAGCTTCCCATTTCCAACAGCTCTTGGCTAAACCAGGTTTCCTTATTCTCCCAAAAAACAAGGATGTGAGAAATCCTCCAAATTTCCTTTCTTGGCTGGTTTATTTTTATTTTTCAGCACCTTTTCTGCCACATCCTGCCTTGATTATGCACCAGGTGGCTCTACATGACAAACACAACCCACCTTGCAAAATAAAACCACAGACTTTGTGGCAGAGAACACGTTCCTGGGGGTCCCCTCAGCCAGCTGACAACACTTTGCAGATCATCCTGATAAAGCAGGAGGAAGGGAATTGCTCCAGCAGGAGCCAGGAGTGGGTTGCACTTGTATTTCCAGAGAGGGATATTGGGTCTCGTTCTCCCTGTGACGGAATAAATATCGAGAAGGGAGCGATTCCATGTTTTTTCAGCAGAGTGGCAGGAAGAAAATGGGAAGTTTGCGGTTTCTGGGTGGTGACAGCGCAGCTACTGCGAGCCAAAGGGCCAGGGAGAAATGTTTAAGGCTGAATACAAATATTTTTCCCTGTGTTTTATGAAGTCTGTGCATTTATTTACTCGGATACAGCTCTGGTTTGAACATCTCGTGTGGGTCTCAATCAGCAAACCAGGTCCCGCAGAAACGAGACATAAATTGACACTGAAAATCTGAGAGTTTTTCCTCTAAAACCTTCAGAACCTCCCAGATATTTTTGTTTCAAAATGACAAGACCAAAGGGCTCGATGAGAGAGACTATTGGAGTGTATCAGCAAATGGCTGATTATCAGAAATTCCTGTAAATGGAATATTAGAAAAGGATCCTTCCCTGTGAGGGTGGGGAGGCCCTGGCACAGCTTGCCCAGAGAATTTGTGGATGTCTCATCCCTGGAAGTGTCCAAGGCCAGGTTGGATGAGGTTTGGAGCAACCTGGGATAGTGGGAATGTCCAAGGGGATTGAACTAAATGATGTTTAAGGTCCCTCCCAACCCAAACCATTCTGGAATTCTGGGATTCTGGGATCTCCACCGAAATAAAGGTTAACAGGCTTATCTTTTCCTTGGACACTGAAGCAACCTTTGCTGGCTTTTTGTATCAGAAAACAAGCCCCAACTAGGCAGAGATTTATTTATTAATCATTTCCAAAGGTATTCCAAGCCCAAAACATCCCCAGCACTAAACTATCCCAACTCTAAAACCACTGTCAGACTTGTAACA
>NW_016691658.1:0-765 GCF_001604755.1 Lepidothrix coronata | reverse complement strand
TTTTATTTTGTTATTTTATTTTATTTTATTTCACTTAATTGCATTTTATTATTGCCTTTTGGTTTATTTCAATTATTTTTTATTTCCTTTCATTTTATTTTGTTATTTTATTTTATTTCATTTTGTTACTTTATTTTATTTAATTTCATTTCATTTCATTTCACTTCATTATTTTGTTTCATTTTTTCTTTATTTTATTTTTTATTTTAATTTTTTTGGTTTCATTTAATTTTTTTATTTTATTTTATTAACTTTATTTCATTTTGTTATTATATCTTACTTTATTTCATTTCATTATTTTATTTATTTCACTTCATTTTATTATTTTAGGAACCTTAAAGGGACTTGTTCCGAACACTAGACCAGGTTGCTCCAGGCCCAGTCCAACCTGGCTTTGACCTCACTGCTGTTGAACTATTCCGAATTTTTTCACCCCTTTCCCTCCACTTTTTTCTCAGACAGTTTTTCCCTCTCCTGTACCCAAAAAGAGGTGGGTGTGACTTCTGTGGATGAGTCATAGAAAGGTTTAGGGCAGCAGAGACCTTAAAGACCATCTCATTCCGACCCCTTGCCATGGGCAGGGACAACTCCCACTAAACCAGGTTGCTCCAGGCCCAGTCCAACCTGGCTTTGACCTCACTGCTGTTGAACTATTCCAAATTTTTTCACCCCTTTCCCTCCACTTTTTTCTCAGACAGTTTTTCCCTTTCCAGTTCCCAAAGAGAGGTGAGTGGGACCCCTGTGGATGAATCATCCAAAGGTTTA
>NW_016691657.1:0-4287 GCF_001604755.1 Lepidothrix coronata | reverse complement strand
TTCCTTCCTCTTTTGTGTCTCTTCTGCTTTCGTAAGGAGCGTGTGGAGCAGAGGGTTTGACATCAGAGCAGGGGCTGGTTGCGACAGCGAAGGCTGACGAGCAGGGAGGAGGGAAGGGCAGGGGAGGAGGGAAGGGCGGCACAGACGTGAGGAGCTGTCACGTCCCCGTCACCGGGACCACGCACAGCGCTCCTCGTGCTGCCGCCAGGGACCGGCTCCCTCCTTCCTCCTCCAGCTGGAGCGATGCTGCTGTTCCAAAGGCTCCAGAACGCTCCACACACGTGTTTTAAATTACAGATAACTCATTTTGATACGCCTTTTCCTTGGAAAAGGCAAAATCCGTGCAGCGGGGTTTGACAACAATCAAAGGCAGGTTTCCCTGGGAGATGCACATCGAGCTCTGCCCGTGGCTCTGGAGTGTTGTAACACAGCTCGTAGCAACCAGGGAGAAATCAGTTCTCCTTTCCATGGCAAGGGGTTGAAATACTAAACAATTTCACTGTATCTCAGGAAAACCACCTTAGCAGATTGGTGAAGGTGACTTCCTCTGTATTTCTGAAGCCTGACCAACATCAGGGCCACAACTCCAGCACAGTCAAGATTAAGCCCATTGTCTAAAGAGATCATTATTGCACTTAAATTCCTATTAAGGTTTCAAGGTACCAAGAGGAGGGAGTGGGGGGGGGGAGTAATGAAGTTACAGCCCTTTATTGTACAAAGGCAACTCGAGACTTTTTTTAGGATGTTATCTATCAGCCTGTCTGGCAAATGTCTGCCTGGTAATAATGTATCCGTCTGCTGAAACAAGCCTAAATAATGCATCGTTATATCAATAATTAATAGGCACACGGGTCAACAAGTTCAAGATTGTTACAGGCACAGGAGATGGGAAAGAAATGGCTCATTTCAGGCCCTGCCAGGCCTGACATGGCAAGCACAGCTTTGCAGGAAGGCAATGGAAGGAGTTTTGGCAGCCAAATGCCTGAGCTGAATGTGCAGGGGACACCCTTGCGTCTGCTCAGTCCCTCCTTACTACAGAAAACAGGAACCCACCAGGATGGCACTTCCCAGGAAACAGAGGATTGACCTATCTGAGAAAGAGAGGCAGAATCTGCCCTTTGATTCAGACCTTCACTGAATGTCCCAGAAATGCCATGTTCACCACCAAAAGAAGAGGGAAATGGCTCTCAAGATTGCTGTTTCCACCATGAGATGTACAAATCCGACACTCAAGATCTTTTTTTTCTCTAAATAAAAGATTTTATCTCATCTGCCTTTACCTGTCTGATGGCCAGAGACCAGCTGAGGCTTCCCCTACAGCCACAGAAACAGATGTGTTCAGATGATGACTCAGATAATCCCAAGGAAAGGTTTTTAAGTGGGATGGGAGAAGCACTCTCTGAAGAAGCCCCTCTCCTCAGAGGGAGACCAGACAACTGCCTTGGACTACATGGGTTTTAAATATCTAAACATAATCCAACATACAAAACACATGCAAAATGTTGAACTCTGCATCCTTACCATGACTGAGTGATCCAGGAAACATCAGGGAGATCCCATCTGCTGGAATGGCAGCAGGAGCAGGTTGATCTTCAGGTTCCTGGAGATGCTCACGCAGCTCCAGTGAGCTCTGAGGCACCACAGTACAACCAGAAGTCAGCCCACAGAAGGAAGAAGGAATTAAAGTATCCCATGCTCTTGATTTGGGAATCTAACTTCTCTAACCACACTGATGAAATGTGAGCCAAATAGGCCTTGCTGATTTCAGTACAAGCTGACAATAACAAGTCACCTACTGCCCAAAAAAATCTGTGCCTGAAGTAGCCCGAGGTATTTTAAAATGGAAAAAGAAAAGAATCAAACTTATCATATGAAAGTGAAATAAAAATCAGAGGGGATGCCAAAGATGGAGAAATACGGAGAAGGAGGTTTACAATAGTAACATCTCTTTTCCTGGGAAGAGTGAAGAATAGCAGGGTATTTTCCTAATTGTAATTCCTCACCCTCAAACAAGGAGGGAGGCTCCCATCTGACACAGAAGCCTCCTGACATTATTCGGGATCCAGGGACAGAAATGCAAGATTGAGGTTGCTGTTTGTGAAACAAAGAAACAAAGGAGGCTAACTATGATCGTGAAATCTTCTTCCCCTGCAGTTACAGTCAAGTCTCCATGTTCAAGCTGATCTATGCCCAGACATCCCCCCCACAATGGGACCCCTTAACAATGAAAATGTTATTAAAAATCTCAAAATATGATGTGTTATGAACACAGTATCTCGGTGAATCAATTATGCTGTGCATGTTAAACTTGTCTTAATAGCAGTAATTTAAATGAGTGGGGGAAAGAATTAAGATTTTGGCCAGGTTGGGTTTTTTGGTTGGTAGTTTGCTCTTTGGTTTTCTGGGTTTTTTGGTTTGTTTGGATTTTTTTTTTTTTTTAACACAGGTCTTGTATAAGAAAACACAGCAAACGTCACAGCTCCACTTTCAGAAAACCACAGCCTCCTTACAACCAAGGCACTACAGAGGGAAACTGAAAGTAGAAAAGAGACTCACAGGCTGCAAAGGCAATTCTAGTAACAAGTCATTTTAAAATGCAGATGACCAAGATAGAAAACTCCCAAATTAATAGTTACAGTAAACTTTGCTTTTAAGGCTGTGTGATAAGTTAGTTACTGAAGATTCTGTCAAAGGGATTTTCTTCAGAATTAAGTCCTAAGGTATATGGAGGCTGGTTTGTCCTCTGGCCTGTTTCTAAACAACGAACACCAATTCTGCTCACTCAAGGAGTTGCACCAAGCTCAGAGGAGTGACACCAAGTGAGGTCAATACATGAACCATTTCTGAACTAAGAATAATACCGGGAAAGTCATGCAGTCAAGTTCATACAGTCAAGTTCATGCAGTCAAGTTCATACAGTCAAGGCTCTCAAAAATGCATTAGGAAGCTTTCTTATTCTTTTCTTACAGAGCACATGGCCTTGGGGTTCAAGTGTGCAAAAGCACCAGAGGACTTGTGTGCATCACCTCACACCCAAGAGACTCAAGCTCTTGGAAGTAGATTCTATAGAAATTAGTTCCTAAATGCTGCAGCCACTTGTCCCCTCAAACTCTCTCCCAGACAATGCTGTCCTGGTTTCTTGGCAGTTTCTGACCCATCAAGGAACCCACCTGTGGAGGTGGCTGTGTGGGGCTGTGTTCAGTCAGAGCACACACCCACTGAGTGATGCAAATCTGCACTTAGCCTTACAACTAACTGTAAGATTTTACAGTAAATGCCAATGCCATTTATTTCTGTACCTTTGCCTCAGGTCAGAGGTTCACATTCCCTAAGGAGGACAGGCCCTGGAAAGTGAAAGGGGCTCTGCATCACCGGGCAGGGACGCAGGAGCAGGAACACAGCACCCTGCTCCTGTGCCTCCATCCCCTCCTCATCCCCCCCCAGCTCCCATGGGAGCAAAACCAGCTGCTTACAAGCCCCATTTATACATCTGAAATCCTATGGACGTGGCTAAAGAGTGAAACCAACCTCTGAGGGCACCTGCAAGTGATTCCAAGATGCAATACACTGAATAGGAAAAGAAAATATGGCAGCAAGGCTTAGTGGAGTATAAATTTTCCAAATTAAAGACACTACAGCTCTACAGAAAAGACCAGAAGAGAGGACTCTGGGCAAGAGGTGTAGTGCATCATTTTATAAAGAGCCTTAGGTATGTAGATACCAATTCTCTTTCATCCCTTCTCCTTTGAACATCCACCTAGAGTATGGGGAATGGCATTAGGTTCCCTGCTCCTCTCCTAAGGATAAAACAATGAAGGCCAGTTCTGTCCAATGTATAGAACTGGATTTCCAAGGTTCACTTCTGGAGTAAGAACAAACACTCCATAGTTCAAAAGTAATTGATCAAAAAGACACGTTTCCCTCAACTTAGTTGTCCTGAAATCAGAAGGATTGTCCTGAAATCAATACTCATGATCCTCACCATCTTCTGACTCTTGTGTTGTTATTTCTCGGACCTCTCTTTATGACAGCTCCATTTTTATTGTACCAAGTGCCTCTGTTTTTAATGCAAAACACTTTTCAAGCATTTAGGCAAAGAACTGGACTTCAGGAGATGCTCTGTGCTCACAGCAGAAGTTTGGTAGTCAGCAAATTCCCATGGTTCGTTTTGTATGCCCAGTTACTTGATCCCAACTCCTTTCTCACCCACATGATGCAAAGGATTATTCTTCTTCTCATACCTTAGAGTCTTTTGATGGATTTAGGGCACAGCTCTTAAAAATGTAT
>NW_016691656.1:2980-4290 GCF_001604755.1 Lepidothrix coronata | reverse complement strand
GAAGGGTTAATGACCTTTCCCAAATCTTCGCTCGCGAAGACTGGCCATTATTATTTATTATATTCTCCCCTTTAAATGACCACACAAGACATCCTCAAGAATATCAATTATTTCTCAATAAACTTCATCTTTTTTTATAAGATCTCTCTACCACAAACCTGGAAAAGCACATCTTCACAGTAAGGCAATATTTTCACACTGATCATATCGGTAGTCTGAGTAAGTGCTCATTCTTCGAATTTTGAAGCAGATTATTGTAAGGAGTCAAAAGCATGGTCTCCTCTTCTAGAATCTTGATAAAGACATCTAAGCAGATATTAATTTTAGTTCAAATTCCTCCCCTCCTTGAAGGATAGAGTCTATTTTTGTCTCCATGGGCTGAATCAGCGTCTGACACAAGTATATATAATACATTCAGAACTTATTGCAGAACAGGTCTCAAAAAAAATGCACAAATAAGAGATAGCGCTACTCTAACCAGTCAAGGAAGTTCATATTAAAAGTTAATTTCCAATGTTAAATAGTTATACAAACTCACTGCATAAATATTCCAACATTTCAGTCCCTTAAGATTGCCCGGTATTGCCATTTCATTACTGTATATGACTTTCATTGTCACACTCTGTTATGAATATAAAAGTACATTTATTAGGAGTAAATTTTCATGAAAGAGCTTAAACTGCATATTTAATGAGTAATTTGTCAGGCTCATTTAGAATACAGCTTTCAGAGATTCAATCATAACCATGTATACATGTAATGCATAATTTAATTTAATTACTTTTGATTGCTTAATGAAAAATCCGCTGGACATTTTGAGCATCACAGCTACAGAATGAAAATTATTTTTACATTTTTATTAACCTTCATAGTTAAAGACAATCAAATTTTATATTACACAGGAAAAAAACCTCTAAACTTCTCCTTCAGGCAGGAGGAAACAGGTACATCTACACATGTAATTGACAAATTTTTAATATCAGAGAAAAAGCAAATATTCCTTTTTTAACATATATTCATAGGGTTTTGAAGTAAAAACAGCTAAGTCATGGTTGCCTGAAAATGACAGTTCATCGCTTTACTTACAATTTGTAAGTAAACAAATCTCTTGTGATTGCCAAGATTGCCAAGAAATACCTAAGATTAATATTTCAGGTCTGAAATGCACCCTGGCTTTACTGGAGACATCAAGATACGAAGCATTTCTTTTGGTATGTTGAACCAGTGTTCACACCATAAAACACACAAAGGTGTTCTCCTAATACACTTGATAAACCTCATAAAGGCAATCTCCTCATAAAGTGAGTAAA
>NW_016691656.1:0-259 GCF_001604755.1 Lepidothrix coronata | reverse complement strand
CATATCATAAAGGTGATGTACTCAGGAACACCATAAACCTCATAAAAGCTCTATCAGCATAAACGCCATAAACCTCATAAAGATGTAGACCTCATAAACACACCGTCCTCATAAACTCCATAAACCTCATAAAGATGCAGGCCTCACAAAAGCTTTGACCTCATAAACCCCGTACATCTCATAATGGTGCAGGCCTCACAAAAGCTTTGACCTCATAAACCCCGTACATCTCATAATGGTGCAGGCCTCACAAAAGCTT
>NW_016691655.1:0-4299 GCF_001604755.1 Lepidothrix coronata | reverse complement strand
TCAGAGGCTTCAGGCTAGTTTAAGCGTCTTGTTCTTTGGAATGTTCCTTTTTGGATTTTTGGGGTTTGCGCTTTCTTTTTTTTGTTTCTTTGGGGTTTTTTTGGTTTTGGTTTGGTTTTGGTTTTTTTTTTTTTTTATAGGATAATCTTTTTTCTTGAAATTGCGGAACTACATGTATTTATTTAGCATACTATCTACCCTATAAAATTAAAGCTAATTGTATTGTGGTTGCTATTATAGAAGGGCTATCCCACTAGTACTTTTTGAGATGTTGTGTGCACTACTACTACCAAATTCAGAACAGCATCTTTTCTTGGATTCTAAGACTTATATTTCTTTGGAGTAGCTACTTACTACATTCAAAAATGTTCTCTACATCTCCTCCTAATGAGGCATTGATCCAATCAATAGTTGGGTAAACGAAATTTTCTGCAATTAATACCTGATCTCATACTTGTTCTAGTAGCCCTTAAGATATTCCATGCAGGCCATAGTGCCAACAGTTATTCAACTCTACACTAGAAGGGTGACTTACATACCTACAGACAGGTAGAAATTTAAGTGCTTTCCTGTGCTGGGGCCAAGGACAACCTATCACATCTTTAAAGATTTTAATCCAAGAAATAAAGTTCTTTTCCTTAAGCACTTCAGTCTGCGATTTTTTTGTAATTGAAATATGTTCTGGTTGTAGGTCATGTATTATTACATAGGGGTATTATTAATTATGCATTTTCTGTGAAGGCTAACGGCTTGCACATTGCTTGAAATTGCCAGACTGTGTTGGCATTTTTTTTCTTACTTAGCATATAGAAACAATTCATTATTTATAGCTCTGAGATGACATGCTTTTGGAATACTTCTGAAACAGAATTCTCCATTTCTTTTGTGTTATTGTAAACCTTTTGTTGTAAGGGTTGTAAACAGGATTTATTCTATTTCACATTTCAGCTCCAATTCTCGCTTTGCCCTTTGTATTTTCTAATTACATGAGGAGGATGGCTTTTTATCAAAGTGCTTTATTTAGGAATAAAGTTCTTTGTGTGGCATCAGTGGGAAAGTTATATTGTTCCTGATGTCAGGTAGCAACAAATTAGCTTCCAGTTTGGACTCATTCTTGTCAACATGAAATTTACTTACTCAACATGTCTAAAATCAGAACAAAAATAAGTCTCTATGGGCTTGAGTAATTTTATACCTGAAACACAGAACTGAGCTGTTAGTGGCTCCTAACATCCTGCAGCTGTTGTTTACATGTTCAGGATATAGAGGAGGCCACTAGAGGGGAGGGAGAGGAGACAATTCAAGGATTTGTAGTATTGAATGCAACCACCTCTATCACTATTTCCTCAGATGTTCTGGGTGTTACTGCTAGATTTATTTTCACCCTGAGTGAGAATGGTGGAGGATTTGGATTTAGGTGAGCTGCCTGAAATAAGTGGTGTCCCTCAGGGAAGAAGTTCTCTTTAATATTTTTATCGATGACGCAGACAGTGAGATTGACTGCACCCACAGCAAGTTTGCAGATGACATGAAGCTGAGCAGTGCAGTTGACACAATGGAAGGATGGAATGCCATCCATGGGGACCTAGACAAACTTGAGAGGTGGGCCCATGAGAACCTCGTGAAGTTCAACGAGTCCACTTGTTGCATCTGAGTCAGGGCAACCCTAGATGTTTACAGACTGGGAGAAGAACTCTTTGAGAGCAGCCCTGCTGGGAAGGACTTGGTGGACAAAAACCTGGACATGATCCAACAGTGTGTGCTTGCATCCCAGAAGGTCAACCACATCCTGGGCTGCATCAAAAGAAGGTTGAGGGAGGTGATTCTGCCCCTCTACTCTGCCCTCACAAGACCCTACCTAGAATACTGTGTCCAGGTCTGCAGCCCTTAGCACAGGAAATATGTGTACCTGTTAGAACAGTCCAGAAGAGGGCCATGAAGATGATCAGAGGAATGGAATACCTATCCTATGAAGACAGCCTGAGGGAGTTGGGGTGGTTCAGCTTAGAGAACAGGTGGTTCTGGGGAGACCTCACTGTGGCCCTCCAGTACTTAAAGGGGGCTTAAAAAAAGGAGAGAGACTTTTTACCTGGGCAGATATTTATAGGACAAGGGGTAATGGTTTCAAACTGAAAGAGAGTAGGTTTATATTAGATGTTAGGAAGAATGCTTTACTGTGCAAGTGGTGAGGTACTGGAACAAGTTGCCCAGAGAAGTTGTGGATGCCCCTCTCTGAAAATGTTCAAGGCTAGGTTGGATGGGTCTTTGAGAAATCTGGTCTAGTGGAAGGTGTTCCTGTCCAGGGAAGGGGGATTGGAGCTAATGATCTTTAAGGTCTTTTCCAACTGAAACTATTCTGTGATTCTATAATTCTATATTCTACTCATATCTAAGATAGACTTGATACGTAGGTGGTAGGTAGCAGAATCAGAGGACAGCCCTCTCACATGATTTGAAGAAGCTTCTCTATCTGCATCCTTTTTGCTTCCTGAGGATCTAGTTACCTTCTTTGTATCCTTCTGACTGTCCATGTGGTGGCAATCTCAAAGTATATTTTGTCTCTACTTAGCAGGAAAATTTTAATTAATTCTTTAATAAGGATTTGATTCCTTGTCAATTCAGGAACAGAAAAAATAACCCATTGCATAAAGAAGTGACTCTTGGCAAAACCAAGAGAAAACTTTGGTAGGCTTGACTTCATAGCTGTTGTTCATCAGTATAGGCAACAAATGATTCCTTGCTCTACAGCCATGTGGTCTGGCACCACATGCTTCCTCCTCATGCTTGGTTCTCTTCCTTCACAAAAAGGGCAGATTCATACAGAGTCTGCACAACTATGTTGCACTGGCAGATCTGGGGCATTGAACAAATATGTTTTGGGGACTAGGAGCTGGCACAGTCCAAAAGGATGTGAAGTATGCTAATGATTAAATGCTTTGGAAACCCATGAGATGATGTTTGAAACAGCATCCACTTCTTCATTGTGACTGAACAGCCTTCGCCATGTTTTATATATGGATATAGGCCTTATTAAGTGGTACGCTGAAGAGGAAAAATCCCATTTTGCTTGCAAGGCATATGAATTCCTCATTAAATTCTAAGAGGTATGAATCACTGACCATATGATGTTCAACAAGGGAAAGTGCTGGATTCTGCAGCTGGTATAGGGCATCCCAGGATGTACGTACAGACTGGGGAATGAGATGCTGGAAAGCAGTGCCACATAAAGAAACCTGGGGGTCCTGACCAATAGCAAGTTGAACATCAGTCAGCAGTGCCCTGGCAGCCAGGAGGGCCAACAGTGTCCCTGGGGGGGGCATCAGGCAAAGCATCGCTAGCTGGTCAAGGAAGGTGATTGTCTTGCTCAGCTCTGTACTGGTGCATCCTCACCTTGAATATTGTGTGCAGCTGTGGGAGCCGCAGTATGAGAAAGATATTGAGCTGTTAGAGAGCATCCAAAGGAGGGCAATGGAGATGGTGAAGGGCCTTGAGGGGAAGCCATATGAGGAGCAGCTGAGGTCACTTGGTGTGTTCAGCCTGGAGGAGACTGAAGGGAGACCTCATTGCAGTTACAACTTCCTCATGAGGGGAAGAGGAGTGGCAGACACTGATCCCTTCTCTGTGGTGACCAGTGACAGGACCCAAGAGAACGGCCTGAAGTTGTATCAGTGGAGGTTTGAGTTAGGTATCAGGAAAAGTTTCTTCACCCAGAGTGTGGCTGGGCGCTGGGCACTGGAACAGGCTCCCCAGGGAAGTGGTCACAGCACCAAGCCTGACAAAGTTGAGGAAGCATTTGGACAATACTCTTGGGCACGTGGTGTGACTCTTGTCTGTGCAAGGCCAGGAGTTGGACTCAATTATCCTTGTGGGTCCCTTCCAACTTAGCATATTCTGTGATTATGTGATCCAATTGTTTTGTCCTTCACATCCTTTATGCATCCCTGTTACTCGAGTAATTGCCGTAATCCAATCACCATAATGTTATGGTGATTGGCGTAGTACAAGTTTCCAGTCCTTCTGTGAAGCTATGAAACGGACACAGCTGTAATGGCATTTTCTCAACCATCATGCTGGGCTATGTCTTTGGAAGTCAATTTGCGGTGCTCTCACCACCGCAGACGGGGTTCAATTCTCGGTCAGGGAACTTCCCCAGGCAGATGGAGCTCGTCAGCCCTGTAAGGCCATCCATCTAAGAGAAGGTCACTAAACAAACCTACGTCCTGAGGACCTCGCTGCCACCGTCCAAGTTTGCTCGGCCCCGGCAGATGAACCTCAGGATTAAAGGGTGGGCTCAGTTCA
>NW_016691654.1:3181-4300 GCF_001604755.1 Lepidothrix coronata | reverse complement strand
AATAGTCTATTGACAACAGTTTCTGGGAAATGGCATGGAAGGCTATAGAATACACAGTTTTGGGTTACACCCATACCATGATGAACTCAGCTGTCCTAACTAGGACACACGTAGTAAAGCCAGGCTGTGCTCTGAGAATTGCCATCTCCTAAGGACATTGTCTAACCACACTTCAGAAGTGCTTTTCCTTAGTTCAAGGTATTCATTCATTAGCTAGGGACACTCAGAGGCTTTTCCTTTCCAATAAATTGTTTATACAATAAACTTAAAAATTCTCTTTTTGGTGTAAATTTGACTCTAAATCCCAAAGCATTACAAGGTATCTTGCTCTCCTCCTTGCAGTACAAACAAATCAGCTTTCTAATGTTTATTATTAGTTTTTACACTTTAAGATTCTGCATTTAGAGTCAGAGTAACATGTTTCCTTTGAGTCAGGCTTTCCCCACTGTGTAATTAAAAGCTGGAGAGCTTGTTTGCCTCCCTGAACTGGTTCCTTTTTGCAGCTTCACATGTTCAGGTACCTCAGTGCGTGCTCAGGACCTCAAAGCACAAGGTTTCTTCGTGAAGACACCTGTGTCAGGAATCTCAAAAATACTCTTGATAATTTGCTTTTTAAAATTACAGAATTGATGGTGATAATTAAAGAATACAGTCGTGAACCCCCGCCTGAGTGCAGCTGTTTTCTTTGGCTTGGATGAAGCCTTCAGCCCATTCATGTAAAAAATCGTGGGCCAATTTTGCAAAGCTTTATAAAAATGTCTCTCCAGGTTGTACTAAACCTGTACCTGCAGTGAGTCACTGCTGATGTGCAAGGCAGAATTCAAATAATATTTACAGATAATGGACGTGTCCATGATCATGGATGTCCTGCAGCAAACAGGGCTGATGTGCAAATGTGTGTGTCAGTGTGTTCTGGAACTTGGTTGTGTAACTGTCTGATGGGATCTGTGAGAACTGAGAATTGGTGTTTAGAAATGATCTCATACCTGAAGAACAACAGAGCATATCTGAAATCCCATGGGAATTTTCAGTGTAGAGGGTCAAACCCACAGATATTGCACAGTCTGTTACAATGAAGGCAAGACCAGTCTGAGGATAATGAGGGGACTGAGCCTGTGA
>NW_016691654.1:0-1104 GCF_001604755.1 Lepidothrix coronata | reverse complement strand
TTTATTATTTCAAAATAACACCCAAAAAAGAGTGCATCTGTGAATAAAGTCACATCTTACCGGGAATTCCTCTCTAAATGTGAGAAACCTGGCAAAGAGCCTTAGCTAAAAATACCCAAACCTACGTGAGTTGTGCTTTGACTGCTGTGTTTACAGAATATCTGATGGTGGTAAAATATAAATATGTAAAAAATGTTTACACAAAAAAAATGCTTAAATAAAATAAATGTTTAAATAATATAAATATTTAAATAAAATGGTATCCAAATATAAATTTGAATTCCTATGCCTTATATATATATATAAAATATATAAATACATAAAAAATGTTTAAATAAAATAAATGTTTAAATAAAATAAGTTTTTAAATAAAATGGTATCGAAATAAAAATTCAAATTCCTACATCTTAAATATATTAAAAAAATAAAAATATAAAAAATGTTTAAATAAAAAAAAATGTTTGAAAAAAATGGTACCCAAATATAAATTCAAATTCCTTTGCCTTAAATATATTAAAAAATATAAATACGTAAAAAATGCATAAATAAAATAAATGTTTAAATAAAATAAATGTTTAAATACAATGGTATCCAAATAAAAATTCGAGTTCCTATGCCTTAAATACATTAAAAAACCATATAAATAAAGGTTTAAAAAATGTTTCAATAATATAAAAGTTTGAATAAAATGGTACCCAATTATAAATTCAAATTCCTACGCCTTAAATAAAATAAATAAATAAATAAATGTATAAACACCGAAAACCCTGAAACAACTCAGGAAGTTCCTTTATGCTTTGAATTTGGACCGTGTGAAATTGGCCATAAAAGTTATGTGTGAGCAAACTGCCTCTCTTGTGATCTCTCACAATCTACTTATAATGAAACACAGCCTCAAATACACAAAAATGAATCCTTTAAATTCGCCTCTTCCCTTGGTACCTCCTCAGATGCACAGAAGGAAAGCTGTGCTGGATTTCAGTCTCCCACTTGAGGAACAGAAGGTTTCAATAGACCTCAAGTGGCTGAAGCCCTGGGTTTGGCCATCAGGCCTTGTCTTTCACTGCTGTGGTCTTTTAATAGAGCAACAGAGAATTGCAGCAA
>NW_016691653.1:0-4302 GCF_001604755.1 Lepidothrix coronata | reverse complement strand
GTCTTGGTCCTGGGCTTGAGCACTCATCTCCTGTGCATCCTGCTCACCTAAAGCTGGTTCTCCAGGTGACTCTGGAGTCTTGTCCTGAGGAGCACAGAGGAGTAGACATCTAAAATGGCAGCCTGAGATAAAGGACCTTAGTCCTTTATCTAGAAGCCAGCCTGCTGCACATCCCTTTACTGCATCCAGGCTCAGCTGGGAGCTCACTTGCTGTTATTCTGAGGATGATGTTCGACCTTACTCAGACCTTCCCTGTGCTGCTCAGTGTTCAGTAACAGCTGGGTCTGATCTCTTGGATCCTATCCACCTCTGGCTAACACAAACCCTGTGGAGCTGCCCAGTGTTGTGTCTGTCTGCTCTCTGAGAAGAGTCATGGATGTAGAGAGGGCAATCAGCAGCTGAGGTAAGACTGCCTCAGGCTAGTTAAAGCTCGAGATACAGATAACAGGATCCCCTAGAGCACAACAAGGTTGTTTCCCCAGAAACTCCCACATGAATATGACAGGGAATAGACTCATCCAGGAAGAAGAGTGGTGCTGTTGTACTAATTTGCCAATAAAATGTAGAGTGGCAGGAGAGGGAAGCTTTTTGAAGTCCAGATGTGGGATTATGTGCAGGGGCACCTCAGAATCCTCAACAGATCTGAAGCATGGGCAGACTTCTCAGGAAGAAACTGGACACTGTGCTGTGTTTGGTTTTGACCACTGGCAGAACTACGAGGGAACTGCTGTTAATAACAGCAGTTAAGAACAGAGTAACTTCTGGGAATAACACTGTTCTGTCTGAACAGGTGAAAAACCTGACAGTTAGTTACTTGACTCCAGTGTCCGAGTTTTCAAGGGAGCAAGTGTGAGTGTGGAAAAATGACGCTGTTCTTCCACTGCTACGTTACCTGTCCCAGGAATGCCTCGCAGGCTGGTGGAAGACCACAGCCCCCTAGACACAGGACTGATGCAAATCCAGGCTAAACAGTGCCTGCTTCCAAGACATGACGGTCCCCAGGGGCAGATGGTTATTGCTGGCACAGCCACATGGGCCTGAAACCAGCCAAGCTGTGCTGCAAAACACAGCAATTAGAACAAGGCAAGTATTCCAGTCTTGCCTTAAACCTCAGAGCAGCCTGCCAGCTCTCATGAGTCACCTTTACACTGCCAAGGAGCAATTCCTCCAACTCACATCTGAGGGTTTGATCTGTAAAAAGCTTCCTGTTTATAAAGATACACAGCCATACATAAAAAACACCCTTCCCTCCTATATTTCTCCTGTGTTCCCCTCCCTGCTGTCTCCTCCTGTGTGTCCCTGCCTCCCTGGGACTCCCCCATCTCTTCTAGAGCTGGTTTCCTTCACTGTCTCTTGTCTCTCATCCAGGACCAAAGGCTCTTTTAGGACCACCACTTCCCAAGAAGTGTTCTTTCTCATCTTCTGCCAGAATGTGTAGTTGACTTCTCTCTGCTCCCAAGGCTGCTGTTCCTGTGGTCTTTTCCTGGCACCTCACATCTTCCCCATCACTCTGCTTCCCTAAGCCACAATAATCCCACTGAGTCTGTGATGACTCTGTGCTGCCAGTGCAGAGAGATTCCAGCATCTGGGTTACCTGCAACACAGTGATTTATTACTTCAAATTGTGAAGGTAAAAGGGAGAAGAAATAAACAGCACAGATGCTATTTTTGCATTCACTCATGAACGCCTTTCCATTTTTAGGAATCCTTGCAAAGCTTCTGATGAAGCCCTATGTTATTATTACAGTGTCAGTTCACTGACATTTCTGTGCTTTAGGGTGAGCTGTTTTGGCAAAACAGCTCCCTTGTTGCAGTGCCAGCTCCAAATGGGAGGAAGGGCTGGGCTTGGGCCAGGGAGCGAGTGAACCCAGGGCATCTGCTGTGCCCCCAGATTGTTTCTGTGTGTAGGGATGGTGGAGGCCCTGAAAAACCCAGATGTTTCAGGAGGGTCTGAACTATGCTGCCCACCTTCCTGTCATCCAAACAGCCCTACCTCGAAAAGGAACTGAAGAAGATTGTTGCTTTCATATGGCTTCTCTGCCTCTTGGTAATCTTCACTATCATTCTCCCAGAGAGGCTCACTCAACTTCAACTCACAGTCTGCCTCTTGGGTGCTCTCCTCTACCTTCCCCACAGCCATGTCTTCAGTATTTCTCCAGCTCCTTGTGTCCAGATCCAAGCTTGAATCCCAGTTGGGAAGAGGCTGGAAGCCACTATTCTGTGACTCCCAGGATTGGCCCATCTGCAAACAATAAAAAGAGAAAGCAATTTATTTGTACCCAGATCCAGAACTGCCAAGCCCAGCTTGTTTCGTGACACACTCTGAGAGCCCCAGCACAGGAAGGACTCTGAGGTGTGCAGTCTATACCTGCTCAGTCTATACCTGAGCCCTACACACAGCATGTGGCAGGGCTGCAGCTCTGCAACACAAACTGCTGCTTCAGAGCAACTGCATTACAGGTTTTCTGGTGCTTTTGCTGTGCCCTTCCCCTGCCCAGGGGTTGGTGGGTCACTGTGCTCAGGGCTTGCTGAGCTGGTTAGAAGCACGTGGCTTTGCTGGATTCTCCATGTTTAAGGTGCTGAAGGCACCAGCAAAGTCAATCTGAGTCCTGACGGGGCTCCTCAGCTGCTGACTGTTGTGAACAACTCGTGACTCCAAGGACAACTCACTGAAATTCCCTTTGCTGCCCCTTGAGAACCTTTTATACTGGAAATAACTTATTACAAAGCTTACAGACACTTTGTTTTTAAAGTGACAGGTGTGATTTAGCTAGATGGTGGTATCTCATCTACCTGAGTCAGAAGAATTATAACCCTGCACAGATACGCACTGACAGAGGACAGTTCTACATATTTCAGAAAATAAAAATTAGCAATCTCTTAAGAAGGAAGAAACCATTAATTTCATCTCTGTTCATTAGTCCATGCCTAAGTATCTTCTACTGCAGTAGTCCACTAAGATTTCTCTAAGCCTGGGGAATTGCTTGCAGAGTCACAGTAAGTGATGTTAGAAAATCTGTATCTTGCCCCTGAATGGAGCTGCCTGGATGCTGCACCTATGGAGAATTCTATGCATTAATTAACAGTGTCTTTAGAGTTTTCAGTTAATTATGTACAACCTAATTTTTTCAGAGTTTTGAACAAGAACATTTCTCACTGACTGCCTTTTGCACTCTCAGGACTGCTAGCACAGCTCCAAGTACAGCTTATGGTGCCTAATTGAGAGAAATAAAGAATCCACTGGGTTTGGGGATGAGAAAACTGGTTTGCTTATTTCCTGAACTTGCCAGCAGAGTTAGGATCTGAAAGCCTGTCCTTCCAAAAGGACTCTTTCAAAGTTAACTTCAGTGGAATCAGAAGAAATTTGATGAGGTAAGAGATAACATTACCTGCTCTCAGCTTCCAGAGTTGGTGTTGGGCAAGGAGTTGGGCAAACTGAGATTTCATCTGAAGAGGAACCCTGTGCCTAAAGCACTGTCCTGCACCCTCAGCAGAGCTGGGCACACACAGAACCAGTCACTGCAGCTCAGCTGAGGAACGGAAAACCCTCACCCAGGGTAATCTGATCCCTTGTGATCATCTTTCTGTACTCCAGTTGAGAGGGTTTAAAACCAGAAAGCCCAGGGAACTTGGGCATAAGCATTGATTAAAGAGATCTTCAGCCTTATGTTCAGTTTTCCCAAACCTAGGAAGACTCAAGATGCCAGAAAGCAGAACAGGGGCTTTAGTGCAAGACATGATGAGGGAAATAATCCCAGGCTGCTCAGCTCCACACCAATTCTGGACCAAATGATACAGACTTCAAATTTTAATTAAGAACTGCCCGACAGTTCTTAATAATGTTGGCCACATAAGTCACCAGCAAGGAACCTTTCTCAAATTGGAAAGTTTTAGTTCGCTTTGCAGAGATCAGACACTGTGCAACCCTTGCTGATTTGAGAAAAAGCTTTTAGAAATCAAGAAGGCAGTCTTTAAAAAGAACTTACATGTCAAAACAAGAAAAATGATAAAAGCCTGAACTCTAATAAATGAAATCTAGAATCCACATAAAGTAGGCAAAAAAAAAAAAAGGAAAAAGAAAACCAGAACAATTTGCTAAAGACATAAAAGCAAATAAAAACAACAAACCCCATCAAAAACATCAGAAGCAGAGAACTGACAGATGATCAGTGGCGATGACGCATGATCAGTGCCAAACATCTCAGTGGAAAATAGGGCCAGTTGGAAAAACCAAATTAATCATCATTATCAGCAGTGCCACAGAGGAGATCACATGAGACCTTCTCTTGGGATGGGTCTGAG